>NC_079211.1:72537065-72870866 GCF_029633865.1 Lampris incognitus
AGGTATACAGACAGACCAACAGACAGACAGATTAGATAGGTATACAGACAGACTGATCAGATAGGTATACAGACAGACCAACAGACAGACAGATCAGATAGGTATACAGATAGACCAACAGACAGAAAGATCAGATAGGTATACAGACAGACCAAGAGACAGAAAGATCAGATAGGTATACAGACAGACCAACAGACAGACAGATCAGATAGGTATACAGACAGACAGATCAGATAGGTATACAGACAGACCAACAGACAGACAGATCAGATAGGTATACAGACAGACCAACAGACAGAAAGATCAGATAGGTATACAGACAGACCAACAGACAGACAGATCAGATAGGTATACAGACAGAACAACAGACAGAAGGATCACATAGGTATACAGACAGACCAACAGACAGAAAGATCAGATAGGTATACAGACAGACCAACAGACAGAAAGATCAGATAGGTATACAGACAGACCAACAGACAGAAAGATCAGATAGGTGTACAGACAGACCAACAGAAAGACAGATCAGATAGGTATACAGACAGACCAACAGATAGACAGATCAGATAGGTATACAGACAGACCAACAGACAGACAGATCAGATAGGTATACAGACAGACTGATCAGATAGGTATACAGACAGACCAACAGACAGACAGATCAGATAGGTATACAGACAGACCAAAAGACAGAAAGATCAGATAGGTATACAGACAGACCAACAGATAGACAGATCAGATAGGTATACAGACAGACCAATAGACAGACAGATCAGATAGGTATACAGACAGACAGATCAGATAGGTATACAGACAGACCAACAGACAGACAGATTAGATAGGTATACAGACAGACTAATCAGATAGGTATACAGACAGACCAACAGACAGACAGATCAGATAGGTATACAGATAGACCAACAGACAGAAAGATCAGATAGGTATACAGACAGACCAAGAGACAGAAAGATCAGATAGGTATACAGACAGACCAACAGACAGACAGATCAGATAGGTATACAGACAGACAGATCAGATAGGTATACAGACAGACCAACAGACAGAAAGATCAGATTGGTATACAGACAGACCAACAGACAGAAAGATCAGATAGGTATACAGACAGACCAACAGACAGAAAGATCAGATAGGTATACAGACAGACCAACAGATAGAAAGATCAGATAGGTATACAGACAGACTGATCAGATAGGTATACAGACACACCAACAGACAGACAGATCAGATAGGTATACAGACATACTGATCAGATAGGTATACAGACAGACCAACAGACAGACAGATCAGATAGGTATACAGACAGACCAACAGACAGAAAAATCAGATAGGTATACAGACAGACCAACAGACAGAAAGATCAAATAGGTATACAGACAGACCAACAGACAGAAAGATCAGATAGGTATACAGACAGACCAACAGACAGAAAGATCAGATAGGTATACAGACAGACCAACAGATAGAAAGATCAGATAGGTATACAGACAGACTGATCAGATAGGTATACAGACACACCAACAGACAGACAGATCAGATAGGTATACAGACAGACTGATCAGATAGGTATACAGACAGACCAACAGACAGACAGATCAGATAGGTATACAGACAGACCAACAGACAGAAAGATCAGATAGGTATACAGACAGACCAACAGACAGAAAGATCAGATAGGTATACAGACAGACCAACAGACAGACAGATCAGAAAGGTATACAGACACACCAACAGACAGACAGATCAGATAGGTATACAGACAGACTGATCAGATAGGTATACAGACAGACCAACAGACAGACAGATCAGATAGGTATACAGACAGACCAACAGACAGAGAGTTCAGATAGGTATACAGACAGACCAACAGACAGAAAGATCAGATAGGTATACAGACAGACCAACAGATAGACAGATCAGATAGGTATACAGACAGACCAATAGACAGACAGATCAGATAGGTATACAGACAGACAGATCAGATAGGTATACAGACAGACCAACAGACAGACAGATTAGATAGGTATACAGACAGACTGATCAGATAGGTATACAGACAGACCAACAGACAGACAGATCAGATAGGTATACAGATAGACCAACAGACAGAAAGATCAGATAGGTATACAGACAGACCAAGAGACAGAAAGATCAGATAGGTATACAGACAGACCAACAGACAGACAGATCAGATAGGTATACAGACAGACAGATCAGATAGGTATACAGACAGACCAACAGACAGACAGATCAGATAGGTATACAGACAGACCAACAGACAGAAAGATCAGATAGGTATACAGACAGACCAACAGACAGAAAGATCAGATAGGTATACAGACAGACCAACAGACAGAAAGATCAGATAGGTATACAGACAGAACAACAGACAGAAGGATCACATATGTATACAGACAGACCAACAGACAGACAGATCAGATAGGTATACAGACAGACCAACAGACAGAAAGATCAGATAGGTATACAGACAGACCAACAGACAGAAAGATCAGATAGGTATACAGACAGACCAACAGACAGAAAGATCAGATAGGTGTACAGACAGACCAACAGAAAGACAGATCAGATAGGTATACAGACAGACCAACAGATAGACAGATCAGATAGGTATACAGACAGACCAACAGACAGACAGATCAGATAGGTATACAGACAGACTGATCAGATAGGTATACAGACAGACCAACAGACAGACAGTTCAGATAGGTATACGAACAGACCCACAGACAGAAAGATCAGATAGGTATACAGACAGACCAACAGACAGAAAGATCAGATAGGTATACAGACAGACCAACAGACAGACAGATCAGATAGGTATACAGACACACCAACAGACAGACAGATCAGATAGGTATACAGACAGACTGATCAGATAGGTATACAGACAGACCAACAGACAGACAGATCAGATAGGTATACAGACACACCAACAGACAGACAGATCACATAGGTATACAGACAGACTGATCAGATAGGTATACAGAAAGACCAACAGACAGACAGATCAGGTAGGTATACAGACAGACCAACAGACAGAAAGATCAGATAGGTATACAGACAGACCAACAGACAGAAAGATCAGATAGGTATACAGACAGACCAACAGATAGACAGATCAGATAGGTATACAGACAGACCAACAGACAGACAGATCAGATAGGTATACAGACAGACTGATCAGATGGGTATACAGACACACCAACAGACAGACAGATCAGATAGGTACACAGACAGACTGATCAGATAGGTATACAGACAGACCAACAGACAGACAGATCAGATAGGTATACAGACACACCAACAGACAGACAGATCAGATAGGTATACAGACAGACTGATCAGATAGGTATACAGACAGACCAACAGACAGACAGATCAGATAGGTATACAGACACACCAACAGACAGACAGATCACATAGGTATACAGACAGACTGATCAGATAGGTATACAGAAAGACCAACAGACAGACAGATCAGGTAGGTATACAGACAGACCAACAGACAGAAAGATCAGATAGGTATACAGACAGACCAACAGATAGACAGATCAGATAGGTATACAGACAGACCAACAGACAGACAGATCAGATAGGTATACAGACAGACTGATCAGATGGGTATACAGACACACCAACAGACAGACAGATCAGATAGGTATACAGACAGACTGATCAGATAGGTATACAGACAGACCAACAGACAGACAGATCAGATAGGTATACAGACAGACCAACAGACAGAAAGATCAGATAGGTATACAGACAGACCAACAGACAGAAAGATCAGATAGGTATACAGACAGACCAACAGACAGACAGATCAGATAGGTATACAGACAGACCAACAGACACACAGATCAGATAGGTATACAGACACACCAACAGACAGACAGATCAGATAGGTATACAGACAGACTAATCAGATAGGTATACAGACAGACCAACAGACAGACAGATCAGATAGGTATACAGACAGACTGATCAGATAGGTATACAGACAGACCAACAGACAGACAGATCAGATAGGTATACAGACACACCAACAGACAGACAGATCAGATAGGTATACAGACAGACTGATCAGATAGGTATACAGACAGACCAACAGACAGACAGATCAGATAGGTATACAGACACACCAACAGACAGACAGATCACATAGGTATACAGACAGACTGATCAGATAGGTATACAGAAAGACCAACAGACAGACAGATCAGGTAGGTATACAGACAGACCAACAGACAGAAAGATCAGATAGGTATACAGACAGACCAACAGATAGACAGATCAGATAGGTATACAGACAGACCAACAGACAGACAGATCAGATAGGTATACAGACAGACTGATAAGATGGGTATACAGACACACCAACAGACAGACAGATCAGATAGGTATACAGACAGACTGATCAGATAGGTATACAGACAGACCAACAGACAGACAGATCAGATAGGTATACAGACAGACCAACAGACAGAAAGATCAGATAGGTATACAGACAGACCAACAGACAGAAAGATCAGATAGGTATACAGACAGACCAACAGACAGACAGATCAGATAGGTATACAGACAGACCAACAGACAGACAGATCAGATAGGTATACAGACACACCAACAGACAGACAGATCACATAGGTATACAGACAGACTGATCAGATAGGTATACAGAAAGACCAACAGACAGACAGATCAGGTAGGTATACAGACAGACCAACAGACAGACAGATCAGATAGGTATACAGACAGACTGATCAGATAGGTATACAGACAGACCAACAGACAGACAGATCAGATAGGTCTACAGACAGACCAACAGACAGAAAGATCAGATAGGTATACAGACAGACCAACAGATAGACAGATCAGATAGGTATACAGACAGACCAATAGACAGACAGATCAGATAGGTATACAGACAGACAGATCAGATAGGTATACAGACAGACGAACAGACAGACAGATTAGATAGGTATACAGACAGACTGATCAGATAGGTATACAGACAGACCAACAGACAGACAGATCAGATAGGTATACAGATAGACCAACAGACAGAAAGTTCAGATAGGTATACAGACAGACCAACAGACAGACAGATCAGATAGGTATACAGACAGACTGATCAGATAGGTATACAGACAGACCAACAGACAGACATATCAGATAGGTATACAGACACACCAACAGACAGACAGATCAGATTGGTATACAGACAGACTGATCAGATAGGTATACAGACAGACCAACAGACAGACAGATCAGATAGGTATACAGACACACCAACAGACAGACAGATCACATAGGTATACAGACAGACTGATCAGATAGGTATACAGAAAGACCAACAGACAGACAGATCAGGTAGGTATACAGACTGACCAACAGACAGAAAGATCAGATAGGTATACAGACAGACCAACAGATAGACAGATCAGATAGGTATACAGACAGACCAACAGACAGACAGATCAGATAGGTATACAGACAGACTGATCAGATGGGTATACAGACACACCAACAGAAAGACAGATCAGATAGGTATACAGACAGACTGATCAGATAGGTATACAGACAGACCAACAGACAGACAGATCAGATAGGTATACAGACAGACCAACAGACAGAAAGATCAGATAGGTATACAGACAGACCAACAGACAGAAAGATCAGATAGGTATACAGACAGACCAACAGACAGACAGATCAGATAGGTATACAGACAGACCAACAGACACACAGATCAGATAGGTATACAGACACACCAACAGACAGACAGATCAGATAGGTATACAGACAGACTAATCAGATAGGTATACAGACAGACCAACAGACAGACAGATCAGATAGGTATACAGACAGACAGATCAGATAGGTATACAGACAGACCAACAGACAGACAGATCAGATAGGTATACAGACAGACCAACAGACAGAAAGATCAGATAGGTATACAGACAGACCAACAGACAGACAGATCAGATAGGTATACAGACAGACCAACAGACAGAAAGATCAGATAGGTATACAGACAGACCAACAGACAGAAAGATCAGATAGGTATACAGACAGAACAACAGACAGAAGGATCACATAGGTATACAGACAGACCAACAGACAGACAGATCAGATAGGTATACAGACAGACCAACAGATAGACAGATCAGATAGGTATACAGACAGACCAACAGACAGACAGATCAGATAGGTATACAGACAGACAGATCAGATAGGTATACAGACAGACCAACAGACAGACAGATTAGATAGGTATACAGACAGACTGATCAGATAGGTATACAGACAGACCAACAGACAGACAGATCAGATAGGTATACAGATAGACCAACAGACAGAGAGATCAGATAGGTATACAGACAGACCAAGAGACAGAAAGATCAGATAGGTATACAGACAGACCAACAGACAGACAGATCAGATAGGTATACAGACAGACAGATCAGATAGGTATACAGACAGACCAACAGACAGACAGATCAGATAGGTATACAGACAGACCAACAGACAGAAAGATCAGATAGGTATACAGACAGACCAACAGACAGACAGATCAGATAGGTATACAGACAGACCAACAGACAGAAAGATCAGATAGGTATACAGACAGACCAACAGACAGAAAGATCAGATAGGTATACAGACAGAACAACAGACAGAAGGATCACATAGGTATACAGACAGACCAACAGACAGAAAGATCAGATAGGTATACAGACAGACCAACAGACAGAAAGATCAGATAGGTATACAGACAGACCAACAGACAGAAAGATCAGATAGGTGTACAGACAGACCAACAGAAAGACAGATCAGATAGGTATACAGACAGACCAACAGATAGACAGATCAGATAGGTATACAGACAGACCAACAGACAGACAGATCAGATAGGTATACAGACAGACTGATCAGATAGGTATACAGACAGACCAACAGACAGACAGATCAGATAGGTATACAGACACACCAACAGACAGACAGATCACATAGGTATACAGACAGACTGATCAGATAGGTATACAGAAAGACCAACAGACAGACAGATCAGGTAGGTATACAGACAGACCAACAGACAGAAAGATCAGATAGGTATACAGACAGACCAACAGATAGACAGATCAGATAGGTATACAGACAGACCAACAGACAGACAGATCAGATAGGTATACAGACAGACTGATCAGATGGGTATACAGACACACCAACAGACAGACAGATCAGATAGGTATACAGACAGACTGATCAGATAGGTATACAGACAGACCAACAGACAGACAGATCAGATAGGTATACAGACAGACCAACAGACAGAAAGATCAGATAGGTATACAGACAGACCAACAGACAGAAAGATCAGATAGGTATACAGACAGACCAACAGACAGACAGATCAGATAGGTATACAGACAGACCAACAGACACACAGATCAGATAGGTATACAGACACACCAACAGACAGACAGATCAGATAGGTATACAGACAGACTAATCAGATAGGTATACAGACAGACCAACAGACAGACAGATCAGATAGGTATACAGACAGACTGATCAGATAGGTATACAGACAGACCAACAGACAGACAGATCAGATAGGTATACAGACACACCAACAGACAGACAGATCAGATAGGTATACAGACAGACTGATCAGATAGGTATACAGACAGACCAACAGACAGACAGATCAGATAGGTATACAGACACACCAACAGACAGACAGATCACATAGGTATACAGACAGACTGATCAGATAGGTATACAGAAAGACCAACAGACAGACAGATCAGGTAGGTATACAGACAGACCAACAGACAGAAAGATCAGATAGGTATACAGACAGACCAACAGATAGACAGATCAGATAGGTATACAGACAGACCAACAGACAGACAGATCAGATAGGTATACAGACAGACTGATAAGATGGGTATACAGACACACCAACAGACAGACAGATCAGATAGGTATACAGACAGACTGATCAGATAGGTATACAGACAGACCAACAGACAGACAGATCAGATAGGTATACAGACAGACCAACAGACAGAAAGATCAGATAGGTATACAGACAGACCAACAGACAGAAAGATCAGATAGGTATACAGACAGACCAACAGACAGACAGATCAGATAGGTATACAGACAGACCAACAGACAGACAGATCAGATAGGTATACAGACACACCAACAGACAGACAGATCACATAGGTATACAGACAGACTGATCAGATAGGTATACAGAAAGACCAACAGACAGACAGATCAGGTAGGTATACAGACAGACCAACAGACAGACAGATCAGATAGGTATACAGACAGACTGATCAGATAGGTATACAGACAGACCAACAGACAGACAGATCAGATAGGTCTACAGACAGACCAACAGACAGAAAGATCAGATAGGTATACAGACAGACCAACAGATAGACAGATCAGATAGGTATACAGACAGACCAATAGACAGACAGATCAGATAGGTATACAGACAGACAGATCAGATAGGTATACAGACAGACGAACAGACAGACAGATTAGATAGGTATACAGACAGACTGATCAGATAGGTATACAGACAGACCAACAGACAGACAGATCAGATAGGTATACAGATAGACCAACAGACAGAAAGTTCAGATAGGTATACAGACAGACCAACAGACAGACAGATCAGATAGGTATACAGACAGACTGATCAGATAGGTATACAGACAGACCAACAGACAGACATATCAGATAGGTATACAGACACACCAACAGACAGACAGATCAGATTGGTATACAGACAGACTGATCAGATAGGTATACAGACAGACCAACAGACAGACAGATCAGATAGGTATACAGACACACCAACAGACAGACAGATCACATAGGTATACAGACAGACTGATCAGATAGGTATACAGAAAGACCAACAGACAGACAGATCAGGTAGGTATACAGACTGACCAACAGACAGAAAGATCAGATAGGTATACAGACAGACCAACAGATAGACAGATCAGATAGGTATACAGACAGACCAACAGACAGACAGATCAGATAGGTATACAGACAGACTGATCAGATGGGTATACAGACACACCAACAGAAAGACAGATCAGATAGGTATACAGACAGACTGATCAGATAGGTATACAGACAGACCAACAGACAGACAGATCAGATAGGTATACAGACAGACCAACAGACAGAAAGATCAGATAGGTATACAGACAGACCAACAGACAGAAAGATCAGATAGGTATACAGACAGACCAACAGACAGACAGATCAGATAGGTATACAGACAGACCAACAGACACACAGATCAGATAGGTATACAGACACACCAACAGACAGACAGATCAGATAGGTATACAGACAGACTAATCAGATAGGTATACAGACAGACCAACAGACAGACAGATCAGATAGGTATACAGACAGACAGATCAGATAGGTATACAGACAGACCAACAGACAGACAGATCAGATAGGTATACAGACAGACCAACAGACAGAAAGATCAGATAGGTATACAGACAGACCAACAGACAGACAGATCAGATAGGTATACAGACAGACCAACAGACAGAAAGATCAGATAGGTATACAGACAGACCAACAGACAGAAAGATCAGATAGGTATACAGACAGAACAACAGACAGAAGGATCACATAGGTATACAGACAGACCAACAG
Organism: Lampris incognitus; assembly: GCF_029633865.1. Taxonomy (NCBI): domain Eukaryota; kingdom Metazoa; phylum Chordata; class Actinopteri; order Lampriformes; family Lampridae; genus Lampris; species Lampris incognitus. Next base: position 72,546,828 of record NC_079211.1, read on the forward strand.
ACAGACAGATCAGATAGGTATACAGACAGACCAACAGATAGACAGATCAGATAGGTATACAGACAGACCAACAGACAGACAGATCAGATAGGTATACAGACAGACAGATCAGATAGGTATACAGACAGACCAACAGACAGACAGATTAGATAGGTATACAGACAGACTGATCAGATAGGTATACAGACAGACCAACAGACAGACAGATCAGATAGGTATACAGATAGACCAACAGACAGAGAGATCAGATAGGTATACAGACAGACCAAGAGACAGAAAGATCAGATAGGTATACAGACAGACCAACAGACAGACAGATCAGATAGGTATACAGACAGACAGATCAGATAGGTATACAGACAGACCAACAGACAGACAGATCAGATAGGTATACAGACAGACCAACAGACAGAAAGATCAGATAGGTATACAGACAGACCAACAGACAGACAGATCAGATAGGTATACAGACAGACCAACAGACAGAAAGATCAGATAGGTATACAGACAGACCAACAGACAGAAAGATCAGATAGGTATACAGACAGAACAACAGACAGAAGGATCACATAGGTATACAGACAGACCAACAGACAGAAAGATCAGATAGGTATACAGACAGACCAACAGACAGAAAGATCAGATAGGTATACAGACAGACCAACAGACAGAAAGATCAGATAGGTGTACAGACAGACCAACAGAAAGACAGATCAGATAGGTATACAGACAGACCAACAGATAGACAGATCAGATAGGTATACAGACAGACCAACAGACAGACAGATCAGATAGGTATACAGACAGACTGATCAGATAGGTATACAGACAGACCAACAGACAGACAGATCAGATAGGTATACAGACAGACCAAAAGACAGAAAGATCAGATAGGTATACAGACAGACCAACAGATAGACAGATCAGATAGGTATACAGACAGACCAATAGACAGACAGATCAGATAGGTATACAGACAGACAGATCAGATAGGTATACAGACAGACCAACAGACAGACAGATTAGATAGGTATACAGACAGACTGATCAGATAGGTATACAGACAGACCAACAGACAGACAGATCAGATAGGTATACAGATAGACCAACAGACAGAAAGATCAGATAGGTATACAGACAGACCAAGAGACAGAAAGATCAGATAGGTATACAGACAGACCAACAGACAGACAGATCAGATAGGTATACAGACAGACAGATCAGATAAGTATACAGACAGACCAACAGACAGACAGATCAGATAGGTATACAGACAGACCAACAGACAGAAAGATCAGATAGGTATACAGACAGACCAACAGACAGACAGATCAGATAGGTATACAGACAGACCAACAGACAGAAAGATCAGATAGGTATACAGACAGACCAACAGACAGAAAGATCAGATAGGTATACAGACAGAACAACAGACAGAAGGATCACATAGGTATACAGACAGACCAACAGACAGAAAGATCAGATAGGTATACAGACAGACCAACAGACAGAAAGATCAGATAGGTGTACAGACAGACCAACAGAAAGACAGATCAGATAGGTATACAGACAGACCAACAGATAGACAGATCAGATAGGTATACAGACAGACCAACAGACAGACAGATCAGATAGGTATACAGACAGACAGATCAGATAGGTATACAGACAGACCAACAGACAGACAGATCAGATAGGTATACAGACAGACCAACAGACAGAAAGATCAGATAGGTATACAGACAGACCAACAGACAGACAGATCAGATAGGTATACAGACAGACCAACAGACAGAAAGATCAGATAGGTATACAGACAGACCAACAGACAGAAAGATCAGATAGGTATACAGACAGAACAACAGACAGAAGGATCACATAGGTATACAGACAGACCAACAGACAGACAGATCAGATAGGTATACAGACAGACCAACAGACAGAAAGATCAGATAGGTATACAGACAGACCAACAGACAGAAAGATCAGATAGGTATACAGACAGACCAACAGACAGAAAGATCAGATAGGTGTACAGACAGACCAACAGAAAGACAGATCAGATAGGTATACAGACAGACCAACAGATAGACAGATCAGATAGGTATACAGACAGACCAACAGACAGACAGATCAGATAGGTATACAGACAGACTGATCAGATAGGTATACAGACAGACCAACAGACAGACAGATCAGATAGGTATACAGACAGACCAAAAGACAGAAAGATCAGATAGGTATACAGACAGACCAACAGATAGACAGATCAGATAGGTATACAGACAGACCAATAGACAGACAGATCAGATAGGTATACAGACAGACAGATCAGATAGGTATACAGACAGACCAACAGACAGACAGATTAGATAGGTATACAGACAGACTGATCAGATAGGTATACAGACAGACCAACAGACAGACAGATCAGATAGGTATACAGATAGACCAACAGACAGAAAGATCAGATAGGTATACAGACAGACCAAGAGACAGAAAGATCAGATAGGTATACAGACAGACCAACAGACAGACAGATCAGATAGGTATACAGACAGACAGATCAGATAGGTATACAGACAGACCAACAGACAGACAGATCAGATAGGTATACAGACAGACCAACAGACAGAAAGATCAGATAGGTATACAGACAGACCAACAGACAGACAGATCAGATAGGTATACAGACAGACCAACAGACAGAAAGATCAGATAGGTATACAGACAGACCAACAGACAGAAAGATCAGATAGGTATACAGACAGAACAACAGACAGAAGGATCACATAGGTATACAGACAGACCAACAGACAGACAGATCAGATAGGTATACAGACAGACCAACAGACAGAAAGATCAGATAGGTATACAGACAGACCAACAGACAGAAAGATCAGATAGGTATACAGACACACCAACAGACAGACAGATCAGATAGGTATACAGACAGACTGATCAGATAGGTATACAGACAGACCAACAGACAGACAGATCAGATAGGTATACAGACAGACTGATCAGATAGGTATACAGACAGACCAACAGACAGACAGATCAGATAGGTATACAGACACACCAACAGACAGACAGATCACATAGGTATACAGACAGACTGATCAGATAGGTATACAGAAAGACCAACAGACAGACAGATCAGGTAGGTATACAGACAGACCAACAGACAGAAAGATCAGATAGGTATACAGACAGACCAACAGATAGACAGATCAGATAGGTATACAGACAGACCAACAGACAGACAGATCAGATAGGTATACAGACAGACTGATCAGATGGGTATACAGACACACCAACAGACAGACAGATCAGATAGGTATACAGACAGACTGATCAGATAGGTATACAGACAGACCAACAGACAGACAGATCAGATAGGTATACAGACAGACCAACAGACAGAAAGATCAGATAGGTATACAGACAGACCAACAGACAGAAAGATCAGATAGGTATACAGACAGACCAACAGACAGACAGATCAGATAGGTATACAGACAGACCAACAGACACACAGATCAGATAGGTATACAGACACACCAACAGACAGACAGATCAGATAGGTATACAGACAGACTAATCAGATAGGTATACAGACAGACCAACAGACAGACAGATCAGATAGGTATACAGACAGACAGATCAGATAGGTATACAGACAGACCAACAGACAGACAGATCAGATAGGTATACAGACAGACCAACAGACAGAAAGATCAGATAGGTATACAGACAGACCAACAGACAGACAGATCAGATAGGTATACAGACAGACCAACAGACAGAAAGATCAGATAGGTATACAGACAGACCAACAGACAGAAAGATCAGATAGGTATACAGACAGACAGATCAGATAGGTATACAGACAGACCAACAGACAGACAGATCAGATAGGTATACAGACAGACCAACAGACAGAAAGATCAGATAGGTATACAGACAGACCAACAGACAGAAAGATCAGATAGGTATACAGACAGACCAACAGACAGACAGATCAGATAGGTATACAGACAGACAGATCAGATAGGTATACAGACAGAACAACAGACAGACAGATCAGATAGGTATACAGAAAGACCAACAGACAGACAGATCAGATAGGTATACAGACAGACAGATCAGATAGGTATACAGACAGACCAACAGACAGACAGATCAGATAGGTATACAGACAGACCAAAAGACAGACAGATCAGATAGGTATACAGACAGACTGATCAGATAGGTATACAGACAGACCAACAGACAGACAGATCAGATAGGTATACAGACAGACCAACAGACATAAAGATCAGATAGGTATACAGACAAACCAACAGACAGACAGATCAGATAGGTATACAGACAGACCAACAGACAGAAAGATCAAGATAGGTATACAGACAGACCAACAGATAGACAGATCAGATAGGTATACAGACAGACCAACAGACAGACAGATCAGATAGGTATACAGACAGACTGATCAGATAGGTATACAGACAGACCAAATGACAGACAGTTCAGATAGGTATACAGACAGACTGATCAGATAGGTATACAGACAGACCAACAGACAGACAGATCAGGTAGGTATACAGACAGACCAACAGACAGAAAGATCAGATAGGTATACAGACAGACTGATCAGATAGGTATACAGACAGACCAAATGACAGAAAGATCAGATAGGTATACAGACAGACCAACAGACAGAAAGATCAGATAGGTATACAGACAGACTGATCAGATAGGTATACAGACAGACCAACAGACAGAAAGATCAGATAGGTATACAGAGAGACCAACAGATAGAAAGATCAGATAGGTATACAGACAGACTGATCAGATAGGTATACAGACACACCAACAGACAGACAGATCAGATAGGTATACAGACAGACTGATCAGATAGGTATACAGACAGACCAACAGACAGACAGATCAGATAGGTATACAGACAGACCAACAGACAGAAAGATCAGATAGGTATACAGACAGACCAACAGACAGAAAGATCAGATAGGTATACAGACAGACCCACAGACAGACAGATCAGATAGGTATACAGACAGACTGATCAGATAGGTATACAGACAGACCAACAGACAGAAAGATCAGATAGGTATACAGACAGACCAACAGACAGAAAGATCAGATAGGTATACAGACAGACCAACAGACAGAAAGATCAGATAGGTATACAGACAGACCAACAGACAGAAAGATCAGATAGGTATACAGACAGACCAACAGACAGAAAGATCAGATAGGTATACAGACAGACCAACAGATAGAAAGATCAGATAGGTATACAGACAGACTGATCAGATAGGTATACAGACACACCAACAGACAGACAGATCAGATAGGTATACAGACAGACTGATCAGATAGGTATACAGACAGACCAACAGACAGACAGATCAGATAGGTATACAGACAGACCAACAGACAGAAAGATCAGATAGGTATACAGACAGACCAACAGACAGAAAGATCAGATAGGTATACAGACAGACCAACAGACAGAAAGATCAGATAGGTATACAGACAGACCAACAGACAGAAAGATCAGATAGGTATACAGACAGACCAACAGATAGAAAGATCAGATAGGTATACAGACAGACTGATCAGATAGGTATACAGACACACCAACAGACAGACAGATCAGATAGGTATACAGACAGACTGATCAGATAGGTATACAGACAGACCAACAGACAGACAGATCAGATAGGTATACAGACAGACCAACAGACAGAAAGATCAGATAGGTATACAGACAGACCAACAGATAGAAAGATCAGATAGGTATACAGACAGACCAACAGACAGACAGATCAGAAAGGTATACAGACACACCAACAGACAGACAGATCAGATAGGTATACAGACAGACTGATCAGATAGGTATACAGACAGACCAACAGACAGACAGATCAGATAGGTATACAGACAGACCAACAGACAGAGAGTTCAGATAGGTATACAGACAGACCAACAGACAGAAAGATCAGATAGGTATACAGACAGACCAACAGATAGACAGATCAGATAGGTATACAGACAGACCAATAGACAGACAGATCAGATAGGTATACAGACAGACAGATCAGATAGGTATACAGACAGACCAACAGACAGACAGATTAGATAGGTATACAGACAGACTGATCAGATAGGTATACAGACAGACCAACAGACAGACAGATCAGATAGGTATACAGATAGACCAACAGACAGAAAGATCAGATAGGTATACAGACAGACCAAGAGACAGAAAGATCAGATAGGTATACAGACAGACCAACAGACAGACAGATCAGATAGGTATACAGACAGACAGATCAGATAGGTATACAGACAGACCAACAGACAGACAGATCAGATAGGTATACAGACAGACCAACAGACAGAAAGATCAGATAGGTATACAGACAGACCAACAGACAGACAGATCAGATAGGTATACAGACAGACCAACAGACAGAAAGATCAGATAGGTATACAGACAGACCAACAGACAGAAAGATCAGATAGGTATACAGACAGAACAACAGACAGAAGGATCACATAGGTATACAGACAGACCAACAGACAGACAGATCAGATAGGTATACAGACAGACCAACAGACAGAAAGATCAGATAGGTATACAGACAGACCAACAGACAGAAAGATCAGATAGGTATACAGACAGACCAACAGACAGAAAGATCAGATAGGTGTACAGACAGACCAACAGAAAGACAGATCAGATAGGTATACAGACAGACCAACAGATAGACAGATCAGATAGGTATACAGACAGACCAACAGACAGACAGATCAGATAGGTATACAGACAGACTGATCAGATAGGTATACAGACAGACCAACAGACAGACAGTTCAGATAGGTATACGAACAGACCCACAGACAGAAAGATCAGATAGGTATACAGACAGACCAACAGACAGAAAGATCAGATAGGTATACAGACAGACCAACAGACAGAAAGATCAGATAGGTATACAGACAGACCAACAGATAGAAAGATCAGATAGGTATACAGACAGACTGATCAGATAGGTATACAGACACACCAACAGACAGACAGATCAGATAGGTATACAGACAGACTGATCAGATAGGTATACAGACAGACCAACAGACAGACAGATCAGATAGGTATACAGACAGACCAACAGACAGAAAGATCAGATAGGTATACAGACAGACCAACAGATAGAAAGATCAGATAGGTATACAGACAGACCAACAGACAGACAGATCAGAAAGGTATACAGACACACCAACAGACAGACAGATCAGATAGGTATACAGACAGACTGATCAGATAGGTATACAGACAGACCAACAGACAGACAGATCAGATAGGTATACAGACAGACCAACAGACAGAGAGTTCAGATAGGTATACAGACAGACCAACAGACAGAAAGATCAGATAGGTATACAGACAGACCAACAGATAGACAGATCAGATAGGTATACAGACAGACCAATAGACAGACAGATCAGATAGGTATACAGACAGACAGATCAGATAGGTATACAGACAGACCAACAGACAGACAGATTAGATAGGTATACAGACAGACTGATCAGATAGGTATACAGACAGACCAACAGACAGACAGATCAGATAGGTATACAGATAGACCAACAGACAGAAAGATCAGATAGGTATACAGACAGACCAAGAGACAGAAAGATCAGATAGGTATACAGACAGACCAACAGACAGACAGATCAGATAGGTATACAGACAGACAGATCAGATAGGTATACAGACAGACCAACAGACAGACAGATCAGATAGGTATACAGACAGACCAACAGACAGAAAGATCAGATAGGTATACAGACAGACCAACAGACAGACAGATCAGATAGGTATACAGACAGACCAACAGACAGAAAGATCAGATAGGTATACAGACAGACCAACAGACAGAAAGATCAGATAGGTATACAGACAGAACAACAGACAGAAGGATCACATAGGTATACAGACAGACCAACAGACAGACAGATCAGATAGGTATACAGACAGACCAACAGACAGAAAGATCAGATAGGTATACAGACAGACCAACAGACAGAAAGATCAGATAGGTATACAGACAGACCAACAGACAGAAAGATCAGATAGGTGTACAGACAGACCAACAGAAAGACAGATCAGATAGGTATACAGACAGACCAACAGATAGACAGATCAGATAGGTATACAGACAGACCAACAGACAGACAGATCAGATAGGTATACAGACAGACTGATCAGATAGGTATACAGACAGACCAACAGACAGACAGTTCAGATAGGTATACGAACAGACCCACAGACAGAAAGATCAGATAGGTATACAGACAGACCAACAGACAGAAAGATCAGATAGGTATACAGACAGACCAACAGACAGACAGATCAGATAGGTATACAGACACACCAACAGACAGACAGATCAGATAGGTATACAGACAGACTGATCAGATAGGTATACAGACAGACCAACAGACAGACAGATCAGATAGGTATACAGACACACCAACAGACAGACAGATCACATAGGTATACAGACAGACTGATCAGATAGGTATACAGAAAGACCAACAGACAGACAGATCAGGTAGGTATACAGACAGACCAACAGACAGAAAGATCAGATAGGTATACAGACAGACCAACAGACAGAAAGATCAGATAGGTATACAGACAGACCAACAGATAGACAGATCAGATAGGTATACAGACAGACCAACAGACAGACAGATCAGATAGGTATACAGACAGACTGATCAGATGGGTATACAGACACACCAACAGACAGACAGATCAGATAGGTATACAGACAGACTGATCAGATAGGTATACAGACAGACCAACAGACAGACAGATCAGATAGGTATACAGACACACCAACAGACAGACAGATCAGATAGGTATACAGACAGACTGATCAGATAGGTATACAGACAGACCAACAGACAGACAGATCAGATAGGTCAACAGACAGACAGATCACATAGGTATACAGACAGACTGATCAGATAGGTATACAGAAAGACCAACAGACAGACAGATCAGGTAGGTATACAGACAGACCAACAGACAGAAAGATCAGATAGGTATACAGACAGACCAACAGATAGACAGATCAGATAGGTATACAGACAGACCAACAGACAGACAGATCAGATAGGTATACAGACAGACTGATCAGATGGGTATACAGACACACCAACAGACAGACAGATCAGATAGGTATACAGACAGACTGATCAGATAGGTATACAGACAGACCAACAGACAGACAGATCAGATAGGTATACAGACAGACCAACAGACAGAAAGATCAGATAGGTATACAGACAGACCAACAGACAGAAAGATCAGATAGGTATACAGACAGACCAACAGACAGACAGATCAGATAGGTATACAGACAGACCAACAGACACACAGATCAGATAGGTATACAGACACACCAACAGACAGACAGATCAGATAGGTATACAGACAGACTAATCAGATAGGTATACAGACAAACCAACAGACAGACAGATCAGATAGGTATACAGACAGACTGATCAGATAGGTATACAGACAGACCAACAGACAGACAGATCAGATAGGTATACAGACACACCAACAGACAGACAGATCAGATAGGTATACAGACAGACTGATCAGATAGGTATACAGACAGACCAACAGACAGACAGATCAGATAGGTATACAGACACACCAACAGACAGACAGATCACATAGGTATACAGACAGACTGATCAGATAGGTATACAGAAAGACCAACAGACAGACAGATCAGGTAGGTATACAGACAGACCAACAGACAGAAAGATCAGATAGGTATACAGACAGACCAACAGATAGACAGATCAGATAGGTATACAGACAGACCAACAGACAGACAGATCAGATAGGTATACAGACAGACTGATAAGATGGGTATACAGACACACCAACAGACAGACAGATCAGATAGGTATACAGACAGACTGATCAGATAGGTATACAGACAGACCAACAGACAGACAGATCAGATAGGTATACAGACAGACCAACAGACAGAAAGATCAGATAGGTATACAGACAGACCAACAGACAGAAAGATCAGATAGGTATACAGACAGACCAACAGACAGACAGATCAGATAGGTATACAGACAGACCAACAGACAGACAGATCAGATAGGTATACAGACACACCAACAGACAGACAGATCACATAGGTATACAGACAGACTGATCAGATAGGTATACAGAAAGACCAACAGACAGACAGATCAGGTAGGTATACAGACAGACCAACAGACAGACAGATCAGATAGGTATACAGACAGACTGATCAGATAGGTATACAGACAGACCAACAGACAGACAGATCAGATAGGTATACAGACAGACCAACAGACAGACAGTTCAGATCAGTATACAGACATACCAACAGACAGAAAGATCAGATAGGTATACAGACAGACCAACAGATAGACAGATCAGATAGGTATACAGACAGACCAATAGACAGACAGATCAGATAGGTATACAGACAGACAGATCAGATAGGTATACAGACAGACGAACAGACAGACAGATTAGATAGGTATACAGACAGACTGATCAGATAGGTATACAGACAGACCAACAGACAGACAGATCAGATAGGTATACAGATAGACCAACAGACAGAAAGTTCAGATAGGTATACAGACAGACCAACAGACAGACAGATCAGATAGGTATACAGACAGACTGATCAGATAGGTATACAGACAGACCAACAGACAGACATATCAGATAGGTATACAGACACACCAACACACAGACAGATCAGATTGGTATACAGACAGACTGATCAGATAGGTATACAGACAGACCAACAGACAGACAGATCAGATAGGTATACAGACACACCAACAGACAGACAGATCACATAGGTATACAGACAGACTGATCAGATAGGTATACAGAAAGACCAACAGACAGACAGATCAGGTAGGTATACAGACAGACCAACAGACAGAAAGATCAGATAGGTATACAGACAGACCAACAGATAGACAGATCAGATAGGTATACAGACAGACCAACAGACAGACAGATCAGATAGGTATACAGACAGACTGATCAGATGGGTATACAGACACACCAACAGAAAGACAGATCAGATAGGTATACAGACAGACTGATCAGATAGGTATACAGACAGACCAACAGACAGACAGATCAGATAGGTATACAGACAGACCAACAGACAGAAAGATCAGATAGGTATACAGACAGACCAACAGACAGAAAGATCAGATAGGTATACAGACAAACCAACAGACAGACAGATCAGATAGGTATACAGACAGACCAACAGACACACAGATCAGATAGGTATACAGACACACCAACAGACAGACAGATCAGATAGGTATACAGACAGACTAATCAGATAGGTATACAGACAGACCAACAGACAGACAGATCAGATAGGTATACAGACAGACAGATCAGATAGGTATACAGACAGACCAACAGACAGACAGATCAGATAGGTATACAGACAGACCAACAGACAGAAAGATCAGATAGGTATACAGACAGACCAACAGACAGACAGATCAGATAGGTATACAGACAGACCAACAGACAGAAAGATCAGATAGGTATACAGACAGACCAACAGACAGAAAGATCAGATAGGTATACAGACAGAACAACAGACAGAAGGATCACATAGGTATACAGACAGACCAACAGACAGACAGATCAGATAGGTATACAGACAGACCAACAGACAGAAAGATCAGATAGGTATACAGACAGACCAACAGACAGAAAGATCAGATAGGTATACAGACAGACCAACAGACAGAAAGATCAGATAGGTGTACAGACAGACCAACAGAAAGACAGATCAGATAGGTATACAGACAGACCAACAGATAGACAGATCAGATAGGTCTACAGACAGACCAACAGACAGACAGATCAGATAGGTATACAGACAGACTGATCAGATAGGTATACAGACAGACCAACAGACAGACAGTTCAGATAGGTATACGAACAGACCCACAGACAGAAAGATCAGATAGGTATACAGACAGACCAACAGACAGAAAGATCAGATAGGTATACAGACAGACCAACAGACAGACAGATCAGATAGGTATACAGACAGACCAAAAGACAGAAAGATCAGATAGGTATACAGACAGACCAACAGATAGACAGATCAGATAGGTATACAGACAGACCAATAGACAGACAGATCAGATAGGTATACAGACAGACCAACAGACAGACAGATTAGATAGGTATACAGACAGACTGATCAGATAGGTATACAGACAGACCAACAGACAGACAGATCAGATAGGTATACAGATAGACCAACAGACAGAAAGATCAGATAGGTATACAGACAGACCAAGAGACAGAAAGATCAGATAGGTATACAGACAGACCAACAGACAGACAGATCAGATAGGTATACAGACAGACAGATCAGATAGGTATACAGACAGACCAACAGACAGACAGATCAGATAGGTATACAGACAGACCAACAGACAGAAAGATCAGATAGGTATACAGACAGACCAACAGACAGACAGATCAGATAGGTATACAGACAGACCAACAGACAGAAAGATCAGATAGGTATACAGACAGACCAACAGACAGAAAGATCAGATAGGTATACAGACAGAACAACAGACAGAAGGATCACATAGGTATATAGACAGACCAACAGACAGACAGATCAGATAGGTATACAGACAGACCAACAGACAGAAAGATCAGATAGGTATACAGACAGACCAACAGACAGAAAGATCAGATAGGTATACAGACAGACCAACAGACAGAAAGATCAGATAGGTGTACAGACAGACCAACAGAAAGACAGATCAGATAGGTATACAGACAGACCAACAGATAGACAGATCAGATAGGTATACAGACAGACCAACAGACAGACAGATCAGATAGGTATACAGACAGACTGATCAGATAGGTATACAGACAGACCAACAGACAGACAGTTAAGATAGGTATACGAACAGACCCACAGACAGAAAGATCAGATAGGTATACAGACAGACCAACAGACAGAAAGATCAGATAGGTATACAGACAGACCAACAGACAGACAGATCAGATAGGTATACAGACACACCAACAGACAGACAGATCAGATAGGTATACAGACAGACTGATCAGATAGGTATACAGACAGACCAACAGACAGACAGATCAGATAGGTATACAGACACACCAACAGACAGACAGATCACATAGGTATACAGACAGACTGATCAGATAGGTATACAGAAAGACCAACAGACAGACAGATCAGGTAGGTATACAGACAGACCAACAGACAGAAAGATCAGATAGGTATACAGACAGACCAACAGACAGAAAGATCAGATAGGTATACAGACAGACCAACAGATAGACAGATCAGATAGGTATACAGACAGACCAACAGACAGACAGATCAGATAGGTATACAGACAGACTGATCAGATGGGTATACAGACACACCAACAGACAGACAGATCAGATAGGTATACAGACAGACTGATCAGATAGGTATACAGACAGACCAACAGACAGACAGATCAGATAGGTATACAGACACACCAACAGACAGACAGATCAGATAGGTATACAGACAGACTGATCAGATAGGTATACAGACAGACCAACAGACAGACAGATCAGATAGGTATACAGACACACCAACAGACAGACAGATCACATAGGTATACAGACAGACTGATCAGATAGGTATACAGAAAGACCAACAGACAGACAGATCAGGTAGGTATACAGACAGACCAACAGACAGAAAGATCAGATAGGTATACAGACAGACCAACAGATAGACAGATCAGATAGGTATACAGACAGACCAACAGACAGACAGATCAGATAGGTATACAGACAGACTGATCAGATGGGTATACAGACACACCAACAGACAGACAGATCAGATAGGTATACAGACAGACTGATCAGATAGGTATACAGACAGACCAACAGACAGACAGATCAGATAGGTATACAGACACACCAACAGACAGACAGATCACATAGGTATACAGACAGACTGATCAGATAGGTATACAGAAAGACCAACAGACAGACAGATCAGGTAGGTATACAGACAGACCAACAGACAGAAAGATCAGATAGGTATACAGACAGACCAACAGATAGACAGATCAGATAGGTATACAGACAGACCAACAGACAGACAGATCAGATAGGTATACAGACAGACTGATCAGATGGGTATACAGACACACCAACAGACAGACAGATCAGATAGGTATACAGACAGACTGATCAGATAGGTATACAGACAGACCAACAGACAGACAGATCAGATAGGTATACAGACAGACCAACAGACAGAAAGATCAGATAGGTATACAGACAGACCAACAGACAGAAAGATCAGATAGGTATACAGACAGACCAACAGACAGACAGATCAGATAGGTATACAGACAGACCAACAGACACACAGATCAGATAGGTATACAGACACACCAACAGACAGACAGATCAGATAGGTATACAGACAGACTAATCAAATAGGTATACAGACAGACCAACAGACAGACAGATCAGATAGGTATACAGACAGACTGATCAGATAGGTATACAGACAGACCAACAGACAGACAGATCAGATAGGTATACAGACACACCAACAGACAGACAGATCAGATAGGTATACAGACAGACTGATCAGATAGGTATACAGACAGACCAACAGACAGACAGATCAGATAGGTATACAGACACACCAACAGACAGACAGATCACATAGGTATACAGACAGACTGATCAGATAGGTATACAGAAAGACCAACAGACAGACAGATCAGGTAGGTATACAGACAGACCAACAGACAGAAAGATCAGATAGGTATACAGACAGACCAACAGATAGACAGATCAGATAGGTATACAGACAGACCAACAGACAGACAGATCAGATAGGTATACAGACAGACCAACAGACACACAGATCAGATAGGTATACAGACACACCAACAGACAGACAGATCAGATAGGTATACAGACAGACTAATCAGATAGGTATACAGACAGACCAACAGACAGACAGATCAGATAGGTATACAGACACACCAACAGACAGACAGATCAGATAGGTATACAGACAGACTGATCAGATAGGTATACAGACAGACCAACAGACAGACAGATCAGATAGGTATACAGACAGACCAACAGACAGACAGTTCAGATCAGTATACAGACAGACCAACAGACAGAAAGATCAGATAGGTATACAGACAGACCAACAGATAGACAGATCAGATAGGTATACAGACAGACCAATAGACAGACAGATCAGATAGGTATACAGACAGACAGATCAGATAGGTATACAGACAGACGAACAGACAGACAGATTAGATAGGTATACAGACAGACTGATCAGATAGGTATACAGACAGACCAACAGACAGACAGATTAGATAGGTATACAGATAGACCAACAGACAGAAAGTTCAGATAGGTATACAGACAGACCAACAGACAGACAGATCAGATAGGTATACAGACAGACTGATCAGATAGGTATACAGACAGACCAACAGACAGACAGATCAGATAGGTATACAGACACACCAACAGACAGACAGATCAGATAGGTATACAGACAGACTGATCAGATAGGTATACAGACAGACCAACAGACAGACAGATCAGATAGGTATACAGACACACCAACAGACAGACAGATCACATAGGTATACAGACAGACTGATCAGATAGGTATACAGAAAGACCAACAGACAGACAGATCAGGTAGGTATACAGACAGACCAACAGACAGAAAGATCAGATAGGTATACAGACAGACCAACAGATAGACAGATCAGATAGGTATACAGACAGACCAACAGACAGACAGATCAGATAGGTATACAGACAGACTGATCAGATGGGTATACAGACACACCAACAGAAAGACAGATCAGATAGGTATACAGACAGAAAGATCAGATAGGTATACAGACAGACCAACAGACAGACAGATCAGATAGGTATACAGACAGACCAACAGACAGAAAGATCAGATAGGTATACAGACAGACCAACAGACAGAAAGATCAGATAGGTATACAGACAGACCAACAGACAGACAGATCAGATAGGTATACAGACAGACCAACAGACACACAGATCAGATAGGTATACAGACACACCAACAGACAGACAGATCAGATAGGTATACAGACAGACTAATCAGATAGGTATACAGACAGACCAACAGACAGACAGATCAGATAGGTATACAGACAGACAGATCAGATAGGTATACAGACAGACCAACAGACAGACAGATCAGATAGGTATACAGACAGACCAACAGACAGAAAGATCAGATAGGTATACAGACAGACCAACAGACAGACAGATCACATAGGTATACAGACAGACTGATCAGATAGGTATACAGAAAGACCAACAGACAGACAGATCAGGTAGGTATACAGACAGACCAACAGACAGAAAGATCAGATAGGTATACAGACAGACCAACAGACAGAAAGATCAGATAGGTATACAGACAGACCAACAGATAGACAGATCAGATAGGTATACAGACAGACCAACAGACAGACAGATCAGATAGGTATACAGACAGACTGATCAGATGGGTATACAGACACACCAACAGACAGACAGATCAGATAGGTATACAGACAGACTGATCAGATAGGTATACAGACAGACCAACAGACAGACAGATCAGATAGGTATACAGACACACCAACAGACAGACAGATCAGATAGGTATACAGACAGACTGATCAGATAGGTATACAGACAGACCAACAGACAGACAGATCAGATAGGTATACAGACACACCAACAGACAGACAGATCACATAGGTATACAGACAGACTGATCAGATAGGTATACAGAAAGACCAACAGACAGACAGATCAGGTAGGTATACAGACAGACCAACAGACAGAAAGATCAGATAGGTATACAGACAGACCAACAGATAGACAGATCAGATAGGTATACAGACAGACCAACAGACAGACAGATCAGATAGGTATACAGACAGACTGATCAGATGGGTATACAGACACACCAACAGACAGACAGATCAGATAGGTATACAGACAGACTGATCAGATAGGTATACAGACAGACCAACAGACAGACAGATCAGATAGGTATACAGACAGACCAACAGACAGAAAGATCAGATAGGTATACAGACAGACCAACAGACAGAAAGATCAGATAGGTATACAGACAGACCAACAGACAGACAGATCAGATAGGTATACAGACAGACCAACAGACACACAGATCAGATAGGTATACAGACACACCAACAGACAGACAGATCAGATAGGTATACAGACAGACTGATCAGATAGGTATACAGACAGACCAACAGACAGACAGATCAGATAGGTATACAGACACACCAACAGACAGACAGATCACATAGGTATACAGACAGACTGATCAGATAGGTATACAGAAAGACCAACAGACAGACAGATCAGGTAGGTATACAGACAGACCAACAGACAGAAAGATCAGATAGGTATACAGACAGACCAACAGATAGACAGATCAGATAGGTATACAGACAGACCAACAGACAGACAGATCAGATAGGTATACAGACAGACTGATCAGATGGGTATACAGACACACCAACAGAAAGACAGATCAGATAGGTATACAGACAGACTGATCAGATAGGTATACAGACAGACCAACAGACAGACAGATCAGATAGGTATACAGACAGACCAACAGACAGAAAAATCAGATAGGTATACAGACAGACCAACAGACAGAAAGATCAGATAGGTATACAGACAGACCAACAGACAGACAGATCAGATAGGTATACAGACAGACCAACAGACACACAGATCAGATAGGTATACAGACACACCAACAGACAGACAGATCAGATAGGTATACAGACAGACTAATCAGATAGGTATACAGACAGACCAACAGACAGACAGATCAGATAGGTATACAGACAGACAGATCAGATAGGTATACAGACAGACCAACAGACAGACAGATCAGATAGGTATACAGACAGACCAACAGACAGAAAGATCAGATAGGTATACAGACAGACCAACAGACAGACAGATCACATAGGTATACAGACAGACTGATCAGATAGGTATACAGAAAGACCAACAGACAGACAGATCAGGTAGGTATACAGACAGACCAACAGACAGAAAGATCAGATAGGTATACAGACAGACCAACAGACAGAAAGATCAGATAGGTATACAGACAGACCAACAGATAGACAGATCAGATAGGTATACAGACAGACCAACAGCCAGACAGATCAGATAGGTATACAGACAGACTGATCAGATGGGTATACAGACACACCAACAGACAGACAGATCAGATAGGTATACAGACAGACTGATCAGATAGGTATACAGACAGACCAACAGACAGACAGATCAGATAGGTATACAGACACACCAACAGACAGACAGATCAGATAGGTATACAGACAGACTGATCAGATAGGTATACAGACAGACCAACAGACAGACAGATCAGATAGGTATACAGACACACCAACAGACAGACAGATCACATAGGTATACAGACAGACTGATCAGATAGGTATACAGAAAGACCAACAGACAGACAGATCAGGTAGGTATACAGACAGACCAACAGACAGAAAGATCAGATAGGTATACAGACAGACCAACAGATAGACAGATCAGATAGGTATACAGACAGACCAACAGACAGACAGATCAGATAGGTATACAGACAGACTGATCAGATGGGTATACAGACACACCAACAGACAGACAGATCAGATAGGTATACAGACAGACTGATCAGATAGGTATACAGACAGACCAACAGACAGACAGATCAGATAGGTATACAGACAGACCAACAGACAGAAAGATCAGATAGGTATACAGACAGACCAACAGACAGAAAGATCAGATAGGTATACAGACAGACCAACAGACAGACAGATCAGATAGGTATACAGACAGACCAACAGACACACAGATCAGATAGGTATACAGACACACCAACAGACAGACAGATCAGATAGGTATACAGACAGACTAATCAGATAGGTATACAGACAGACCAACAGACAGACAGATCAGATAGGTATACAGACAGACTGATCAGATAGGTATACAGACAGACCAACAGACAGACAGATCAGATAGGTATACAGACACACCAACAGACAGACAGATCAGATAGGTATACAGACAGACTGATCAGATAGGTATACAGACAGACCAACAGACAGACAGATCAGATAGGTATACAGACACACCAACAGACAGACAGATCACATAGGTATACAGACAGACTGATCAGATAGGTATACAGAAAGACCAACAGACAGACAGATCAGGTAGGTATACAGACAGACCAACAGACAGAAAGATCAGATAGGTATACAGACAGACCAACAGATAGACAGATCAGATAGGTATACAGACAGACCAACAGACAGACAGATCAGATAGGTATACAGACAGACTGATAAGATGGGTATACAGACACACCAACAGACAGACAGATCAGATAGGTATACAGACAGACTGATCAGATAGGTATACAGACAGACCAACAGACAGACAGATCAGATAGGTATACAGACAGACCAACAGACACACAGATCAGATAGGTATACAGACACACCAACAGACAGACAGATCAGATAGGTATACAGACAGACTAATCAGATAGGTATACAGACAGACCAACAGACAGACAGATCAGATAGGTATACAGACACACCAACAGACAGACAGATCAGATAGGTATACAGACAGACTGATCAGATAGGTATACAGACAGACCAACAGACAGACAGATCAGATAGGTATACAGACAGACCAACAGACAGACAGTTCAGATCAGTATACAGACAGACCAACAGACAGAAAGATCAGATAGGTATACAGACAGACCAACAGATAGACAGATCAGATAGGTATACAGACAGACCAATAGACAGACAGATCAGATAGGTATACAGACAGACAGATCAGATAGGTATACAGACAGACGAACAGACAGACAGATTAGATAGGTATACAGACAGACTGATCAGATAGGTATACAGACAGACCAACAGACAGACAGATTAGATAGGTATACAGATAGACCAACAGACAGAAAGTTCAGATAGGTATACAGACAGACCAACAGACAGACAGATCAGATAGGTATACAGACAGACTGATCAGATAGGTATACAGACAGACCAACAGACAGACAGATCAGATAGGTATACAGACACACCAACAGACAGACAGATCAGATAGGTATACAGACAGACTGATCAGATAGGTATACAGACAGACCAACAGACAGACAGATCAGATAGGTATACAGACACACCAACAGACAGACAGATCACATAGGTATACAGACAGACTGATCAGATAGGTATACAGAAAGACCAACAGACAGACAGATCAGGTAGGTATACAGACAGACCAACAGACAGAAAGATCAGATAGGTGTACAGACAGACCAACAGATAGACAGATCAGATAGGTATACAGACAGACCAACAGACAGACAGATCAGATAGGTATACAGACAGACTGATCAGATGGGTATACAGACACACCAACAGAAAGACAGATCAGATAGGTATACAGACAGACTGATCAGATAGGTATACAGACAGACCAACAGACAGACAGATCAGATAGGTATACAGACAGACCAACAGACAGAAAGATCAGATAGGTATACAGACAGACCAACAGACAGAAAGATCAGATAGGTATACAGACAGACCAACAGACAGACAGATCAGATAGGTATACAGACAGACCAACAGACACACAGATCAGATAGGTATACAGACACACCAACAGACAGACAGATCAGATAGGTATACAGACAGACTAATCAGATAGGTATACAGACAGACCAACAGACAGACAGTTCAGATCAGATAGGTATACAGACAGACAGATCAGATAGGTATACAGACAGACCAACAGACAGACAGATCAGATAGGTATACAGACAGACCAACAGACAGAAAGATCAGATAGGTATACAGACAGACCAACAGACAGACAGATCAGATAGGTATACAGACAGACCAACAGACAGAAAGATCAGATAGGTTTACAGACAGACCAACAGACAGAAAGATCAGATAGGTATACAGACAGAACAACAGACAGAAGGATCACATAGGTATACAGACAGACCAACAGACAGACAGATCAGATAGGTATACAGACAGACCAACAGACAGAAAGATCAGATAGGTATACAGACAGACCAACAGACAGAAAGATCAGATAGGTATACAGACAGACCAACAGACAGAAAGATCAGATAGGTGTACAGACAGACCAACAGAAAGACAGATCAGATAGGTATACAGACAGACCAACAGATAGACAGATCAGATAGGTATACAGACAGACCAACAGACAGACAGATCAGATAGGTATACAGACAGACTGATCAGATAGGTATACAGACAGACCAACAGACAGACAGTTCAGATAGGTATACGAACAGACCCACAGACAGAAATATCAGATAGGTATACAGACAGACCAACAGACAGAAAGATCAGATAGGTATACAGACAGACCAACAGACAGACAGATCAGATAGGTATACAGACACACCAACAGACAGACAGATCAGATAGGTATACAGACAGACTGATCAGATAGGTATACAGACAGACCAACAGACAGACAGATCAGATAGGTATACAGACACACCAACAGACAGACAGATCACATAGGTATACAGACAGACTGATCAGATAGGTATACAGAAAGACCAACAGACAGACAGATCAGGTAGGTATACAGACAGACCAAAAGACAGAAAGATCAGATAGGTATACAGACAGACCAACAGACAGAAAGATCAGATAGGTATACAGACAGACCAACAGATAGACAGATCAGATAGGTATACAGACAGACCAACAGACAGACAGATCAGATAGGTATACAGACAGACTGATCAGATGGGTATACAGACACACCAACAGACAGACAGATCAGATAGGTATACAGACAGACTGATCAGATAGGTATACAGACAGACCAACAGACAGACAGATCAGATAGGTATACAGACAAACCAACAGACAGACAGATCAGATAGGTATACAGACAGACTGATCTGATAGGTATACAGACAGACCAACAGACAGACAGATCAGATAGGTATACAGACACACCAACAGACAGAAAGATCACATAGGTATACAGACAGACTGATCAGATAGGTATACAGAAAGACCAACAGACAGACAGATCAGGTAGGTATACAGACAGACCAACAGACAGAAAGATCAGATAGGTATACAGACAGACCAACAGATAGACAGATCAGATAGGTATACAGACAGACCAACAGACAGACAGATCAGATAGGTATACAGACAGACTGATCAGATGGGTATACAGACACACCAACAGACAGACAGATCAGATAGGTATACAGACAGACTGATCAGATAGGTATACAGACAGACCAACAGACAGAAAGATCAGATAGGTATACAGACAGACCAACAGACAGAAAGATCAGATAGGTATACAGACAGACCAACAGACAGACAGATCAGATAGGTATACAGACAGACCAACAGACACACAGATCAGATAGGTATACAGACACACCAACAGACAGACAGATCAGATAGGTATACAGACAGACTAATCAGATAGGTATACAGACAGACCAACAGACACACAGATCAGATAGGTATACAGACACACCAACAGACAGACAGATCAGATAGGTATACAGACAGACTGATCAGATAGGTATACAGACAGACCAACAGACAGACAGATCAGATAGGTATACAGACACACCAACAGACAGACAGATCAGATAGGTATACAGACAGACTGATCAGATAGGTATACAGACACACCAACAGACAGACAGATCAGATAGGTATACAGACAGACTAATCAGATAGGTATACAGACAGACCAACAGACAGACAGATCAGATAGGTATACAGACACACCAACAGACAGACAGATCAGATAGGTATACAGACAGACTGATCAGATAGGTATACAGACAGACCAACAGACAGACAGATCAGATAGGTATACAGACAGACCAACAGACAGACAGTTCAGATCAGTATACAGACAGACCAACAGACAGAAAGATCAGATAGGTATACAGACAGACCAACAGATAGACAGATCAGATAGGTATACAGACAGACCAATAGACAGACGGATCAGATAGGTATACAGACAGACAGATCAGATAGGTATACAGACAGACGAACAGACAGACAGATTAGATAGGTATACAGACAGACTGATCAGATAGGTATACAGACAGACCAACAGACAGACAGATCAGATAGGTATACAGATAGACCAACAGACAGAAAGTTCAGATAGGTATACAGACAGACCTACAGACAGACAGATCAGATAGGTATACAGACAGACTGATCAGATAGGTATACAGACAGACCAACAGACAGACAGATCAGATAGGTATACAGACACACCAACAGACAGACAGATCACATAGGTATACAGACAGACTGATCAGATAGGTATACAGAAAGACCAACAGACAGACAGATCAGGTAGGTATACAGAGAGACCAACAGACAGAAAGATCAGATAGGTATACAGACAGACCAACAGATAGACAGATCAGATAGGTATACAGACAGACCAACAGACAGACAGATCAGATAGGTATACAGACAGACTGATCAGATGGGTATACAGACACACCAACAGACAGACAGATCAGATAGGTATACAGACAGACTGATCAGATAGGTATACAGACAGACCAACAGACAGACAGATCAGATAGGTATACAGACAGACCAACAGACAGAAAGATCAGATAGGTATACAGACAGACCAACAGACAGAAAGATCAGATAGGTATACAGACAGACCAACAGACAGACAGATCAGATAGGTATACAGACAGACCAACAGACACACAGATCAGATAGGTATACAGACACACCAACAGACAGACAGATCAGATAGGTATACAGACAGACTAATCAGATAGGTATACAGACAGACCAACAGACAGACAGATCAGATAGGTATACAGACACACCAACAGACAGACAGATCAGATAGGTATACAGACAGACTGATCAGAGAGGTATACAGACAGACCAACAGACAGACAGATCAGATAGGTATACAGACAGACCAACAGACAGACAGTTCAGATCAGTATACAGACAGACCAACAGACAGAAAGATCAGATAGGTATACAGACAGACCAACAGATAGACAGATCAGATAGGTATACAGACAGACCAATAGACAGACAGATCAGATAGGTATACAGACAGACAGATCAGATAGGTATACAGACAGACGAACAGACAGACAGATTAGATAGGTATACAGATAGACCAAGAGACAGAAAGATCAGATAGGTGTACAGACAGACCAACAGACAGACAGATCAGATAGGTATACAGACAGACAGATCAGATAGGTATACAGACAGACCAACAGACAGACAGATCAGATAGGTATACAGACAGACCAACAGACAGAAAGATCAGATAGGTATACAGACAGACCAACAGACAGAAAGATCAGATAGGTATACAGACAGAACAACAGACAGAAGGATCACATAGGTATACAGACAGACCAACAGACAGACAGATCAGATAGGTATACAGACAGACCAACAGACAGAAAGATCAGATAGGTATACAGACAGACCAACAGACAGAAAGATCAGATAGGTGTACAGACAGACCAACAGAAAGACAGATCAGATAGGTATACAGACAGACCAACAGGCAGACAGATCACATAGGTATACAGACAGACAGATCAGATAGGTATACAGACAGAACAACAGACAGACAGATCAGATAGGTATACAGACAGACCAACAGACAGACAGATCAGATAGGTATACAGACAGACAGATCAGATAGGTATACAGACAGACCAACAGAGAGACAGATCAGATAGGTATACAGACAGACCAAAAGACAGACAGATCAGATAGGTATACAGACAGACTGATCAGATAGGTATACAGACAGACCAACAGACAGACAGATCAGATAGGTATACAGACAGACCAACAGACAGAAAGATCAGATAGGTATACAGACAAACCAACAGACAGACAGATCAGATAGGTATACAGACAGACCAACAGACAGAAAGATCAAGATAGGTATACAGACAGACCAACAGATAGACAGATCAGATAGGTATACAGACAGACCAACAGACAGACAGATCAGATAGGTATACAGACAGACTAATCAGATAGGTATACAGACAGACCAACAGACAGACAGATCAGATAGGTATACAGACAGACTGATCAGATAGGTATACAGACAGACCAACAGACAGACAGATCAGATAGGTATACAGACACACCAACAGACAGACAGATCAGATAGGTATACAGACAGACTGATCAGATAGGTATACAGACAGACCAACAGACAGACAGATCAGATAGGTATACAGACACACCAACAGACAGACAGATCACATAGGTATACAGACAGACTGATCAGATAGGTATACAGAAAGACCAACAGACAGACAGATCAGGTAGGTATACAGACAGACCAACAGACAGAAAGATCAGATAGGTATACAGACAGACCAACAGATAGACAGATCAGATAGGTATACAGACAGACCAACAGACAGACAGATCAGATAGGTATACAGACAGACTGATAAGATGGGTATACAGACACACCAACAGACAGACAGATCAGATAGGTATACAGACAGACTGATCAGATAGGTATACAGACAGACCAACAGACAGACAGATCAGATAGGTATACAGACAGACCAACAGACACACAGATCAGATAGGTATACAGACACACCAACAGACAGACAGATCAGATAGGTATACAGACAGACTAATCAGATAGGTATACAGACAGACCAACAGACAGACAGATCAGATAGGTATACAGACACACCAACAGACAGACAGATCAGATAGGTATACAGACAGACTGATCAGATAGGTATACAGACAGACCAACAGACAGACAGATCAGATAGGTATACAGACAGACCAACAGACAGACAGTTCAGATCAGTATACAGACAGACCAACAGACAGAAAGATCAGATAGGTATACAGACAGACCAACAGATAGACAGATCAGATAGGTATACAGACAGACCAATAGACAGACAGATCAGATAGGTATACAGACAGACAGATCAGATAGGTATACAGACAGACGAACAGACAGACAGATTAGATAGGTATACAGACAGACTGATCAGATAGGTATACAGACAGACCAACAGACAGACAGATTAGATAGGTATACAGATAGACCAACAGACAGAAAGTTCAGATAGGTATACAGACAGACCAACAGACAGACAGATCAGATAGGTATACAGACAGACTGATCAGATAGGTATACAGACAGACCAACAGACAGACAGATCAGATAGGTATACAGACACACCAACAGACAGACAGATCAGATAGGTATACAGACAGACTGATCAGATAGGTATACAGACAGACCAACAGACAGACAGATCAGATAGGTATACAGACACACCAACAGACAGACAGATCACATAGGTATACAGACAGACTGATCAGATAGGTATACAGAAAGACCAACAGACAGACAGATCAGGTAGGTATACAGACAGACCAACAGACAGAAAGATCAGATAGGTGTACAGACAGACCAACAGATAGACAGATCAGATAGGTATACAGACAGACCAACAGACAGACAGATCAGATAGGTATACAGACAGACTGATCAGATGGGTATACAGACACACCAACAGAAAGACAGATCAGATAGGTATACAGACAGACTGATCAGATAGGTATACAGACAGACCAACAGACAGACAGATCAGATAGGTATACAGACAGACCAACAGACAGAAAGATCAGATAGGTATACAGACAGACCAACAGACAGAAAGATCAGATAGGTATACAGACAGACCAACAGACAGACAGATCAGATAGGTATACAGACAGACCAACAGACACACAGATCAGATAGGTATACAGACACACCAACAGACAGACAGATCAGATAGGTATACAGACAGACTAATCAGATAGGTATACAGACAGACCAACAGACAGACAGTTCAGATCAGATAGGTATACAGACAGACAGATCAGATAGGTATACAGACAGACCAACAGACAGACAGATCAGATAGGTATACAGACAGACCAACAGACAGAAAGATCAGATAGGTATACAGACAGACCAACAGACAGATAGATCAGATAGGTATACAGACAGACCAACAGACAGAAAGATCAGATAGGTATACAGACAGACCAACAGACAGAAAGATCAGATAGGTATACAGACAGAACAACAGACAGAAGGATCACATAGGTATACAGACAGACCAACAGACAGACAGATCAGATAGGTATACAGACAGACCAACAGACAGAAAGATCAGATAGGTATACAGACAGACCAACAGACAGAAAGATCAGATAGGTATACAGACAGACCAACAGACAGAAAGATCAGATAGGTGTACAGACAGACCAACAGAAAGACAGATCAGATAGGTATACAGACAGACCAACAGATAGACAGATCAGATAGGTATACAGACAGACCAACAGACAGACAGATCAGATAGGTATACAGACAGACTGATCAGATAGGTATACAGACAGACCAACAGACAGACAGTTCAGATAGGTATACGAACAGACCCACAGACAGAAAGATCAGATAGGTATACAGACAGACCAACAGACAGAAAGATCAGATAGGTATACAGACAGACCAACAGACAGACAGATCAGATAGGTATACAGACACACCAACAGACAGACAGATCAGATAGGTATACAGACAGACTGATCAGATAGGTATACAGACAGACCAACAGACAGACAGATCAGATAGGTATACAGACACACCAACAGACAGACAGATCACATAGGTATACAGACAGACTGATCAGATAGGTATACAGAAAGACCAACAGACAGACAGATCAGGTAGGTATACAGACAGACCAAAAGACAGAAAGATCAGATAGGTATACAGACAGACCAACAGACAGAAAGATCAGATAGGTATACAGACAGACCAACAGATAGACAGATCAGATAGGTATACAGACAGACCAACAGACAGACAGATCAGATAGGTATACAGACAGACTGATCAGATGGGTATACAGACACACCAACAGACAGACAGATCAGATAGGTATACAGACAGACTGATCAGATAGGTATACAGACAGACCAACAGACAGACAGATCAGATAGGTATACAGACAAACCAACAGACAGACAGATCAGATAGGTATACAGACAGACTGATCTGATAGGTATACAGACAGACCAACAGACAGACAGATCAGATAGGTATACAGACACACCAACAGACAGAAAGATCACATAGGTATACAGACAGACTGATCAGATAGGTATACAGAAAGACCAACAGACAGACAGATCAGGTAGGTATACAGACAGACCAACAGACAGAAAGATCAGATAGGTATACAGACAGACCAACAGATAGACAGATCAGATAGGTATACAGACAGACCAACAGACAGACAGATCAGATAGGTATACAGACAGACTGATCAGATGGGTATACAGACACACCAACAGACAGACAGATCAGATAGGTATACAGACAGACTGATCAGATAGGTATACAGACAGACCAACAGACAGAAAGATCAGATAGGTATACAGACAGACCAACAGACAGAAAGATCAGATAGGTATACAGACAGACCAACAGACAGACAGATCAGATAGGTATACAGACAGACCAACAGACACACAGATCAGATAGGTATACAGACACACCAACAGACAGACAGATCAGATAGGTATACAGACAGACTAATCAGATAGGTATACAGACAGACCAACAGACACACAGATCAGATAGGTATACAGACACACCAACAGACAGACAGATCAGATAGGTATACAGACAGACTGATCAGATAGGTATACAGACAGACCAACAGACAGACAGATCAGATAGGTATACAGACACACCAACAGACAGACAGATCAGATAGGTATACAGACAGACTGATCAGATAGGTATACAGACACACCAACAGACAGACAGATCAGATAGGTATACAGACAGACTAATCAGATAGGTATACAGACAGACCAACAGACAGACAGATCAGATAGGTATACAGACACACCAACAGACAGACAGATCAGATAGGTATACAGACAGACTGATCAGATAGGTATACAGACAGACCAACAGACAGACAGATCAGATAGGTATACAGACAGACCAACAGACAGACAGTTCAGATCAGTATACAGACAGACCAACAGACAGAAAGATCAGATAGGTATACAGACAGACCAACAGATAGACAGATCAGATAGGTATACAGACAGACCAATAGACAGACGGATCAGATAGGTATACAGACAGACAGATCAGATAGGTATACAGACAGACGAACAGACAGACAGATTAGATAGGTATACAGACAGACTGATCAGATAGGTATACAGACAGACCAACAGACAGACAGATCAGATAGGTATACAGATAGACCAACAGACAGAAAGTTCAGATAGGTATACAGACAGACCTACAGACAGACAGATCAGATAGGTATACAGACAGACTGATCAGATAGGTATACAGACAGACCAACAGACAGACAGATCAGATAGGTATACAGACACACCAACAGACAGACAGATCACATAGGTATACAGACAGACTGATCAGATAGGTATACAGAAAGACCAACAGACAGACAGATCAGGTAGGTATACAGAGAGACCAACAGACAGAAAGATCAGATAGGTATACAGACAGACCAACAGATAGACAGATCAGATAGGTATACAGACAGACCAACAGACAGACAGATCAGATAGGTATACAGACAGACTGATCAGATGGGTATACAGACACACCAACAGACAGACAGATCAGATAGGTATACAGACAGACTGATCAGATAGGTATACAGACAGACCAACAGACAGACAGATCAGATAGGTATACAGACAGACCAACAGACAGAAAGATCAGATAGGTATACAGACAGACCAACAGACAGAAAGATCAGATAGGTATACAGACAGACCAACAGACAGACAGATCAGATAGGTATACAGACAGACCAACAGACACACAGATCAGATAGGTATACAGACACACCAACAGACAGACAGATCAGATAGGTATACAGACAGACTAATCAGATAGGTATACAGACAGACCAACAGACAGACAGATCAGATAGGTATACAGACACACCAACAGACAGACAGATCAGATAGGTATACAGACAGACTGATCAGAGAGGTATACAGACAGACCAACAGACAGACAGATCAGATAGGTATACAGACAGACCAACAGACAGACAGTTCAGATCAGTATACAGACAGACCAACAGACAGAAAGATCAGATAGGTATACAGACAGACCAACAGATAGACAGATCAGATAGGTATACAGACAGACCAATAGACAGACAGATCAGATAGGTATACAGACAGACAGATCAGATAGGTATACAGACAGACGAACAGACAGACAGATTAGATAGGTATACAGATAGACCAAGAGACAGAAAGATCAGATAGGTGTACAGACAGACCAACAGACAGACAGATCAGATAGGTATACAGACAGACAGATCAGATAGGTATACAGACAGACCAACAGACAGACAGATCAGATAGGTATACAGACAGACCAACAGACAGAAAGATCAGATAGGTATACAGACAGACCAACAGACAGAAAGATCAGATAGGTATACAGACAGAACAACAGACAGAAGGATCACATAGGTATACAGACAGACCAACAGACAGACAGATCAGATAGGTATACAGACAGACCAACAGACAGAAAGATCAGATAGGTATACAGACAGGCCAACAGACAGAAAGATCAGATAGGTGTACAGACAGACCAACAGAAAGACAGATCAGATAGGTATACAGACAGACCAACAGGCAGACAGATCACATAGGTATACAGACAGACAGATCAGATAGGTATACAGACAGAACAACAGACAGACAGATCAGATAGGTATACAGACAGACCAACAGACAGACAGATCAGATAGGTATACAGACAGACAGATCAGATAGGTATACAGACAGACCAACAGAGAGACAGATCAGATAGGTATACAGACAGACCAAAAGACAGACAGATCAGATAGGTATACAGACAGACTGATCAGATAGGTATACAGACAGACCAACAGACAGACAGATCAGATAGGTATACAGACAGACCAACAGACAGAAAGATCAGATAGGTATACAGACAAACCAACAGACAGACAGATCAGATAGGTATACAGACAGACCAACAGACAGAAAGATCAAGATAGGTATACAGACAGACCAACAGATAGACAGATCAGATAGGTATACAGACAGACCAACAGACAGACAGATCAGATAGGTATACAGACAGACTGATCAGATAGGTATACAGACAGACCAACAGACAGACAGTTCAGATAGGTATACGAACAGACCCACAGACAGAAAGATCAGATAGGTATACAGACAGACCAACAGACAGAAAGATCAGATAGGTATACAGACAGACCAACAGACAGACAGATCAGATAGGTATACAGACACACCAACAGACAGACAGATCAGATAGGTATACAGACAGACTGATCAGATAGGTATACAGACAGACCAACAGACAGACAGATCAGATAGGTATACAGACACACCAACAGACAGACAGATCACATAGGTATACAGACAGACTGATCAGATAGGTATACAGAAAGACCAACAGACAGACAGATCAGGTATGTATACAGACAGACCAACAGACAGAAAGATCAGATAGGTATACAGACAGACCAACAGACAGAAAGATCAGATAGGTATACAGACAGACCAACAGATAGACAGATCAGATAGGTATACAGACAGACCAATAGACAGACAGATCAGATAGGTATACACACAGACTGATCAGATAGGTATACAGACAGACCAACAGACAGAAAGATCAGATAGGTATACAGACAGACCAACAGACAGAAAGATCAGGTAGGTATACAGACAGACCAACAGACAGAAAGATCAGATAGGTATACTGACAGACCAACAGATAGAAAGATCAGATAGGTATACAGACAGACTGATCAGACAGGTATACAGACACACCAACAGACAGACAGATCAGATAGGTATACAGACAGACTGATCAGATAGGAATACAGACAGACCAACAGACAGACAGCTTAGATAGGTATACAGACAGACCAACAGACAGAAAGATCAGATAGGTATACAGACAGACCAACAGACAGAAAGATCAGATAGGTATACAGACAGACCAACAGACACACAGATCAGATAGGTATACAGACACACCAACAGACAGACAGATCAGATAGGTATACAGACAGACTGATCAGATAGGTATACAGACAGACCAACAGACAGACAGATCAGATAGGTATACAGACACACCAACAGACAGACAGATCAGATAGGTATACAGACAGACTGATCAGATAGGTATACAGACAGACCAACAGACAGACAGATCAGATAGGTATACAGACAGACCAACAGACAGACAGTTCAGATAGGTATACAGACAGACCAACAGACAGAAAGATCAGATAGGTATACAGACAGACCAACAGATAGACAGATCAGATAGGTATACAGACAGACCAATAGACAGACAGATCATATAGGTATACAGACAGACAGATCAGATAGGTATACAGACAGACCAACAGACAGACAGATTAGATAGGTATACAGACAGACTGATCAGATAGGTATACAGACAGACCAACAGACAGAAAGATCAGATAGGTATACAGATAGACCAACAGACAGAAAGATCAGATAGGTATACAGACACACCAAGAGAAAGAAAGATCAGATAGGTGTACAGACAGACCAACAGACAGACAGATCAGATAGGTATACAGACAGACAGATCAGATAGGTATACAGACAGACCAACAGACAGACAGATCAGATAGGTATACAGACAGACCAACAGACAGAAAGATCAGATAGGTATACAGACAGACCAACAGACAGACAGATCAGATAGGTATACAGACAGACCAACAGACAGAAAGATCAGATAGGTATACAGACAGACCAACAGACAGAAAGATCAGATAGGTATACAGACAGAACAACAGACAGAAGGATTACATAGGTATACAGACAGACCAACAGACAGACAGATCAGATAGGTATACAGACAGACCAACAGACAGAAAGATCAAGATAGGTATACAGACAGACCAACAGATAGACAGATCAGATAGGTATACAGACAGACCAACAGACAGACAGATCAGATAGGTATACAGACAGACTGATCAGATAGGTATACAGACAGACCAACAGACAGACAGTTCAGATAGGTATACGAACAGACCCACAGACAGAAAGATCAGATAGGTATACAGACAGACCAACAGACAGACAGATCAGATAGGTATACAGACAGACCAACAGACAGACAGTTCAGATAGGTATACAGACAGACCAACAGACAGAAAGATCAGATAGGTATACAGACAGACCAACAGATAGACAGATCAGATAGGTATACAGACACACCAACAGACAGACAGATCAGATAGGTATACAGACAGACTGATCAGATAGGTATACAGACAGACCAACAGACAGACAGATCAGATAGGTATACAGACACACCAACAGACAGACAGATCACATAGGTATACAGACAGACTGATCAGATAGGTATACAGAAAGACAACAGACAGACAGATCAGGTAGGTATACAGACAGACCAACAGACAGAAAGGTCCGATAGGTATACAGACAGACCAACAGACAGAAAGATCAGATAGGTATACAGACAGACCAACAGACAGACAGATCAGATAGGTATACAGACAGACTGATCAGATGGGTATACAGACACACCAACAGACAGACAGATCAGATAGGTATACAGACAGACTGATCAGATAGGTATACAGACAGACCAACAGACAGACAGATCAGATAGGTATACAGACAGACCAACAGACAGAAAGATCAGATAGGTATACAGACAGACCAACAGACAGAAAGATCAGATAGGTATACAGACAGACCAACAGACAGACAGATCAGATAGGTATACAGACAGACCAACAGACACACAGATCAGATAGGTATACAGACACACCAACAGAGAGACAGATCAGATAGGTATACAGACAGACTAATCAGATAGGTATACAGACAGACCAACAGACAGACAGATCAGATAGGTATACAGACACACCAACAGACAGACAGATCAGATAGGTATACAGACAGACTGATCAGATAGGTATACAGACAGACCAACAGACAGACAGATCAGATAGGTATACAGACAGACCAACAGACAGACAGTTCAGATCAGTATACAGACAGACCAACAGACAGAAAGATCAGATAGGTATACAGACAGACCAACAGATAGACAGATCAGATAGGTATACAGACAGACCAATAGACAGACGGATCAGATAGGTATACAGACAGACAGATCAGATAGGTATACAGACAGACGAACAGACAGACAGATTAGATAGGTATACAGACAGACTGATCAGATAGGTATACAGACAGGCCAACAGACAGACAGATCAGATAGGTATACAGATAGACCAACAGACAAAAAGTTCAGATAGGTATACAGACAGACCTACAGACAGACAGATCAGATAGGTATACAGACAGACTGATCAGATAGGTATACAGACAGACCAACAGACAGACAGATCAGATAGGTATACAGACACACCAACAGACAGACAGATCACATAGGTATACAGACAGACTGATCAGATAGGTATACAGAAAGACCAACAGACAGACAGATCAGGTAGGTATACAGACAGACCAACAGACAGAAAGATCAGATAGGTATACAGACAGACCAACAGATAGACAGATCAGATAGGTATACAGACAGACCAACAGACAGACAGATCAGATAGGTATACAGACAGACTGATCAGATGGGTATACAGACACACCAACAGACAGACAGATCAGATAGGTATACAGACAGACTGATCAGATAGGTATACAGACAGACCAACAGACAGACAGATCAGATAGGTATACAGACAGACCAACAGACAGAAAGATCAGATAGGTATACAGACAGACCAACAGACAGAAAGATCAGATAGGTATACAGACAGACCAACAGACAGACAGATCAGATAGGTATACAGACAGACCAACAGACACACAGATCAGATAGGTATACAGACACACCAACAGACAGACAGATCAGATAGGTATACAGACAGACTAATCAGATAGGTATACAGACAGACCAACAGACAGACAGATCAGATACGTATACAGACACACCAACAGACAGACAGATCAGATAGGTATACAGACAGACTGATCAGAGAGGTATACAGACAGACCAACAGACAGACAGATCAGATAGGTATACAGACAGACCAACAGACAGACAGTTCAGATCAGTATACAGACAGACCAACAGACAGAAAGATCAGATAGGTATACAGACAGACCAACAGATAGACAGATCAGATAGGTATACAGACAGACCAATAGACAGACAGATCAGATAGGTATACAGACAGACAGATCAGATAGGTATACAGACAGACGAACAGACAGACAGATTAGATAGGTATACAGATAGACCAAGAGACAGACAGATCACATAGGTATACAGACAGACTGATCAGATAGGTATACAGAAAGACCAACAGACAGACAGATCAGGTAGGTATACAGAGAGACCAACAGACAGAAAGATCAGATAGGTATACAGACAGACCAACAGATAGACAGATCAGATAGGTATACAGACAGACCAACAGACAGACAGATCAGATAGGTATACAGACAGACTGATCAGATGGGTATACAGACACACCAACAGACAGACAGATCAGATAGGTATACAGACAGACTGATCAGATAGGTATACAGACAGACCAACAGACAGACAGATCAGATAGGTATACAGACAGACCAACAGACAGAAAGATCAGATAGGTATACAGACAGACCAACAGACAGAAAGATCAGATAGGTATACAGACAGACCAACAGACAGACAGATCAGATAGGTATACAGACAGACCAACAGACACACAGATCAGATAGGTATACAGACACACCAACAGACAGACAGATCAGATAGGTATACAGACAGACTAATCAGATAGGTATACAGACAGACCAACAGACAGACAGATCAGATAGGTATACAGACACACCAACAGACAGACAGATCAGATAGGTATACAGACAGACTGATCAGAGAGGTATACAGACAGACCAACAGACAGACAGATCAGATAGGTATACAGACAGACCAACAGACAGACAGTTCAGATCAGTATACAGACAGACCAACAGACAGAAAGATCAGATAGGTATACAGACAGACCAACAGATAGACAGATCAGATAGGTATACAGACAGACCAATAGACAGACAGATCAGATAGGTATACAGACAGACAGATCAGATAGGTATACAGACAGACGAACAGACAGACAGATTAGATAGGTATACAGATAGACCAAGAGACAGAAAGATCAGATAGGTGTACAGACAGACCAACAGACAGACAGATCAGATAGGTATACAGACAGACAGATCAGATAGGTATACAGACAGACCAACAGACAGACAGATCAGATAGGTATACAGACAGACCAACAGACAGAAAGATCAGATAGGTATACAGACAGACCAACAGACAGAAAGATCAGATAGGTATACAGACAGAACAACAGACAGAAGGATCACATAGGTATACAGACAGACCAACAGACAGACAGATCAGATAGGTATACAGACAGACCAACAGACAGAAAGATCAGATAGGTATACAGACAGGCCAACAGACAGAAAGATCAGATAGGTGTACAGACAGACCTACAGAAAGACAGATCAGATAGGTATACAGACAGACCAACAGGCAGACAGATCACATAGGTATACAGACAGACAGATCAGATAGGTATACAGACAGAACAACAGACAGACAGATCAGATAGGTATACAGACAGACCAACAGACAGACAGATCAGATAGGTATACAGACAGACAGATCAGATAGGTATACAGACAGACCAACAGAGAGACAGATCAGATAGGTATACAGACAGACCAAAAGACAGACAGATCAGATAGGTATACAGACAGACTGATCAGATAGGTATACAGACAGACCAACAGACAGACAGATCAGATAGGTATACAGACAGACCAACAGACAGAAAGATCAGATAGGTATACAGACAAACCAACAGACAGACAGATCAGATAGGTATACAGACAGACCAACAGACAGAAAGATCAAGATAGGTATACAGACAGACCAACAGATAGACAGATCAGATAGGTATACAGACAGACCAACAGACAGACAGATCAGATAGGTATACAGACAGACTGATCAGATAGGTATACAGACAGACCAACAGACAGACAGTTCAGATAGGTATACGAACAGACCCACAGACAGAAAGATCAGATAGGTATACAGACAGACCAACAGACAGAAAGATCAGATAGGTATACAGACAGACCAACAGACAGACAGATCAGATAGGTATACAGACACACCAACAGACAGACAGATCAGATAGGTATACAGACAGACTGATCAGATAGGTATACAGACAGACCAACAGACAGACAGATCAGATAGGTATACAGACACACCAACAGACAGACAGATCACATAGGTATACAGACAGACTGATCAGATAGGTATACAGAAAGACCAACAGACAGACAGATCAGGTATGTATACAGACAGACCAACAGACAGAAAGATCAGATAGGTATACAGACAGACCAACAGACAGAAAGATCAGATAGGTATACAGACAGACCAACAGATAGACAGATCAGATAGGTATACAGACAGACCAATAGACAGACAGATCAGATAGGTATACACACAGACTGATCAGATAGGTATACAGACAGACCAACAGACAGAAAGATCAGATAGGTATACAGACAGACCAACAGACAGAAAGATCAGGTAGGTATACAGACAGACCAACAGACAGAAAGATCAGATAGGTATACTGACAGACCAACAGATAGAAAGATCAGATAGGTATACAGACAGACTGATCAGACAGGTATACAGACACACCAACAGACAGACAGATCAGATAGGTATACAGACAGACTGATCAGATAGGAATACAGACAGACCAACAGACAGACAGCTTAGATAGGTATACAGACAGACCAACAGACAGAAAGATCAGATAGGTATACAGACAGACCAACAGACAGAAAGATCAGATAGGTATACAGACAGACCAACAGACACACAGATCAGATAGGTATACAGACACACCAACAGACAGACAGATCAGATAGGTATACAGACAGACTGATCAGATAGGTATACAGACAGACCAACAGACAGACAGATCAGATAGGTATACAGACACACCAACAGACAGACAGATCAGATAGGTATACAGACAGACTGATCAGATAGGTATACAGACAGACCAACAGACAGACAGATCAGATAGGTATACAGACAGACCAACAGACAGACAGTTCAGATAGGTATACAGACAGACCAACAGACAGAAAGATCAGATAGGTATACAGACAGACCAACAGACAGACAGATTAGATAGGTATACAGACAGACTGATCAGATAGGTATACAGACAGACCAACAGACAGAAAGATCAGATAGGTATACAGATAGACCAACAGACAGAAAGATCAGATAGGTATACAGACACACCAAGAGAAAGAAAGATCAGATAGGTGTACAGACAGACCAACAGACAGACAGATCAGATAGGTATACAGACAGACAGATCAGATAGGTATACAGACAGACCAACAGACAGACAGATCAGATAGGTATACAGACAGACCAACAGACAGAAAGATCAGATAGGTATACAGACAGACCAACAGACAGACAGATCAGATAGGTATACAGACAGACCAACAGACAGAAAGATCAGATAGGTATACAGACAGACCAACAGACAGAAAGATCAGATAGGTATACAGACAGAACAACAGACAGAAGGATTACATAGGTATACAGACAGACCAACAGACAGACAGATCAGATAGGTATACAGACAGACCAACAGACAGAAAGATCAAGATAGGTATACAGACAGACCAACAGATAGACAGATCAGATAGGTATACAGACAGACCAACAGACAGACAGATCAGATAGGTATACAGACAGACTGATCAGATAGGTATACAGACAGACCAACAGACAGACAGTTCAGATAGGTATACGAACAGACCCACAGACAGAAAGATCAGATAGGTATACAGACAGACCAACAGACAGACAGATCAGATAGGTATACAGACAGACCAACAGACAGACAGTTCAGATAGGTATACAGACAGACCAACAGACAGAAAGATCAGATAGGTATACAGACAGACCAACAGATAGACAGATCAGATAGGTATACAGACACACCAACAGACAGACAGATCAGATAGGTATACAGACAGACTGATCAGATAGGTATACAGACAGACCAACAGACAGACAGATCAGATAGGTATACAGACACACCAACAGACAGACAGATCACATAGGTATACAGACAGACTGATCAGATAGGTATACAGAAAGACAACAGACAGACAGATCAGGTAGGTATACAGACAGACCAACAGACAGAAAGGTCCGATAGGTATACAGACAGACCAACAGACAGAAAGATCAGATAGGTATACAGACAGACCAACAGACAGACAGATCAGATAGGTATACAGACAGACTGATCAGATGGGTATACAGACACACCAACAGACAGACAGATCAGATAGGTATACAGACAGACTGATCAGATAGGTATACAGACAGACCAACAGACAGACAGATCAGATAGGTATACAGACAGACCAACAGACAGAAAGATCAGATAGGTATACAGACAGACCAACAGACAGAAAGATCAGATAGGTATACAGACAGACCAACAGACAGACAGATCAGATAGGTATACAGACAGACCAACAGACACACAGATCAGATAGGTATACAGACACACCAACAGAGAGACAGATCAGATAGGTATACAGACAGACTAATCAGATAGGTATACAGACAGACCAACAGACAGACAGATCAGATAGGTATACAGACACACCAACAGACAGACAGATCAGATAGGTATACAGACAGACTGATCAGATAGGTATACAGACAGACCAACAGACAGACAGATCAGATAGGTATACAGACAGACCAACAGACAGACAGTTCAGATCAGTATACAGACAGACCAACAGACAGAAAGATCAGATAGGTATACAGACAGACCAACAGATAGACAGATCAGATAGGTATACAGACAGACCAATAGACAGACGGATCAGATAGGTATACAGACAGACAGATCAGATAGGTATACAGACAGACGAACAGACAGACAGATTAGATAGGTATACAGACAGACTGATCAGATAGGTATACAGACAGGCCAACAGACAGACAGATCAGATAGGTATACAGATAGACCAACAGACAGAAAGTTCAGATAGGTATACAGACAGACCTACAGACAGACAGATCAGATAGGTATACAGACAGACTGATCAGATAGGTATACAGACAGACCAACAGACAGACAGATCAGATAGGTATACAGACACACCAACAGACAGACAGATCACATAGGTATACAGACAGACTGATCAGATAGGTATACAGAAAGACCAACAGACAGACAGATCAGGTAGGTATACAGACAGACCAACAGACAGAAAGATCAGATAGGTATACAGACAGACCAACAGATAGACAGATCAGATAGGTATACAGACAGACCAACAGACAGACAGATCAGATAGGTATACAGACAGACTGATCAGATGGGTATACAGACACACCAACAGACAGACAGATCAGATAGGTATACAGACAGACTGACCAGATAGGTATACAGACAGACCAACAGACAGACAGATCAGATAGGTATACAGACAGACCAACAGACAGAAAGATCAGATAGGTATACAGACAGACCAACAGACAGAAAGATCAGATAGGTATACAGACAGACCAACAGACAGACAGATCAGATAGGTATACAGACAGACCAACAGACACACAGATCAGATAGGTATACAGACACACCAACAGACAGACAGATCAGATAGGTATACAGACAGACTAATCAGATAGGTATACAGACAGACCAACAGACAGACAGATCAGATACGTATACAGACACACCAACAGACAGACAGATCAGATAGGTATACAGACAGACTGATCAGAGAGGTATACAGACAGACCAACAGACAGACAGATCAGATAGGTATACAGACAGACCAACAGACAGACAGTTCAGATCAGTATACAGACAGACCAACAGACAGAAAGATCAGATAGGTATACAGACAGACCAACAGATAGACAGATCAGATAGGTATACAGACAGACCAATAGACAGACAGATCAGATAGGTATACAGACAGACAGATCAGATAGGTATACAGACAGACGAACAGACAGACAGATTAGATAGGTATACAGATAGACCAAGAGACAGAAAGATCAGATAGGTGTACAGACAGACCAACAGACAGACAGATCAGATAGGTATACAGACAGACAGATCAGATAGGTATACAGACAGACCAACAGACAGACAGATCAGATAGGTATACAGACAGACCAACAGACAGAAAGATCAGATAGGTATACAGACAGACCAACAGACAGAAAGATCAGATAGGTATACAGACAGAACAACAGACAGAAGGATCACATAGGTATACAGACAGACCAACAGACAGACAGATCAGATAGGTATACAGACAGACCAACAGACAGAAAGATCAGATAGGTATACAGACAGACCAACAGACAGAAAGATCAGATAGGTGTACAGACAGACCAACAGAAAGACAGATCAGATAGGTATACAGACAGACCAACAGGCAGACAGATCACATAGGTATACAGACAGACAGATCAGATAGGTATACAGACAGAACAACAGACAGACAGATCAGATAGGTATACAGACAGACCAACAGACAGACAGATCAGATAGGTATACAGACAGACAGATCAGATAGGTATACAGACAGACCAACAGAGAGACAGATCAGATAGGTATACAGACAGACCAAAAGACAGACAGATCAGATAGGTATACAGACAGACTGATCAGATAGGTATACAGACAGACCAACAGACAGACAGATCAGATAGGTATACAGACAGACCAACAGACAGAAAGATCAGATAGGTATACAGACAAACCAACAGACAGACAGATCAGATAGGTATACAGACAGACCAACAGACAGAAAGATCAAGATAGGTATACAGACAGACCAACAGATAGACAGATCAGATAGGTATACAGACAGACCAACAGACAGACAGATCAGATAGGTATACAGACAGACTGATCAGATAGGTATACAGACAGACCAACAGACAGACAGTTCAGATAGGTATACGAACAGACCCACAGACAGAAAGATCAGATAGGTATACAGACAGACCAACAGACAGAAAGATCAGATAGGTATACAGACAGACCAACAGACAGACAGATCAGATAGGTATACAGACACACCAACAGACAGACAGATCAGATAGGTATACAGACAGACTGATCAGATAGGTATACAGACAGACCAACAGACAGACAGATCAGATAGGTATACAGACACACCAACAGACAGACAGATCACATAGGTATACAGACAGACTGATCAGATAGGTATACAGAAAGACCAACAGACAGACAGATCAGGTAGGTATACAGACAGACCAACAGACAGAAAGATCAGATAGGTATACAGACAGACCAACAGACAGAAAGATCAGATAGGTATACAGACAGACCAACAGATAGACAGATCAGATAGGTATACAGACAGACCAATAGACAGACAGATCAGATAGGTATACACACAGACTGATCAGATAGGTATACAGACAGACCAACAGACAGAAAGATCAGATAGGTATACAGACAGACCAACAGACAGAAAGATCAGGTAGGTATACAGACAGACCAACAGACAGAAAGATCAGATAGGTATACTGACAGACCAACAGATAGAAAGATCAGATAGGTATACAGACAGACTGATCAGACAGGTATACAGACACACCAACAGACAGACAGATCAGATAGGTATACAGACAGACTGATCAGATAGGAATACAGACAGACCAACAGACAGACAGCTTAGATAGGTATACAGACAGACCAACAGACAGAAAGATCAGATAGGTATACAGACAGACCAACAGACAGAAAGATCAGATAGGTATACAGACAGACCAACAGACACACAGATCAGATAGGTATACAGACACACCAACAG
Source organism: Lampris incognitus (assembly GCF_029633865.1). Classification (NCBI taxonomy): domain Eukaryota; kingdom Metazoa; phylum Chordata; class Actinopteri; order Lampriformes; family Lampridae; genus Lampris; species Lampris incognitus. Next base: position 72,590,400 of record NC_079211.1, read on the forward strand.
ACAGACAGATCAGATAGGTATACAGACAGACTGATCAGATAGGTATACAGACAGACCAACAGACAGACAGATCAGATAGGTATACAGACACACCAACAGACAGACAGATCAGATAGGTATACAGACAGACTGATCAGATAGGTATACAGACAGACCAACAGACAGACAGATCAGATAGGTATACAGACAGACCAACAGACAGACAGTTCAGATAGGTATACAGACAGACCAACAGACAGAAAGATCAGATAGGTATACAGACAGACCAACAGATAGACAGATCAGATAGGTATACAGACAGACCAATAGACAGACAGATCATATAGGTATACAGACAGACAGATCAGATAGGTATACAGACAGACCAACAGACAGACAGATTAGATAGGTATACAGACAGACTGATCAGATAGGTATACAGACAGACCAACAGACAGAAAGATCAGATAGGTATACAGATAGACCAACAGACAGAAAGATCAGATAGGTATACAGACACACCAAGAGAAAGAAAGATCAGATAGGTGTACAGACAGACCAACAGACAGACAGATCAGATAGGTATACAGACAGACAGATCAGATAGGTATACAGACAGACCAACAGACAGACAGATCAGATAGGTATACAGACAGACCAACAGACAGAAAGATCAGATAGGTATACAGACAGACCAACAGACAGACAGATCAGATAGGTATACAGACAGACCAACAGACAGAAAGATCAGATAGGTATACAGACAGACCAACAGACAGAAAGATCAGATAGGTATACAGACAGAACAACAGACAGAAGGATTACATAGGTATACAGACAGACCAACAGACAGACAGATCAGATAGGTATACAGACAGACCAACAGACAGAAAGATCAGATAGGTATACAGACAGATCAACAGACAGAAAGATCAGATAGGTATACAGACAGACCAACAGAAAGACAGATCAGATAGGTATACAGACAGACCAACAGACAGACAGATCAGAAAGGTATACAGACAGACCAACAGACAGAAAGATCAGATAGGTATACAGACAAACCAACAGACAGACAGATCAGATAGGTATACAGACAGACCAACAGACAGAAAGATCAAGATAGGTATACAGACAGACGAACAGATAGACAGATCAGATAGGTATACAGACAGACCAACAGACAGACAGATCAGATAGGTATACAGACAGACTGATCAGATAGGTATACAGACAGACCAACAGACAGACAGTTCAGATAGGTATACGAACAGACCCACAGACAGAAAGATCAGATAGGTATACAGACAGACCAACAGATAGAAAGATCAGATAGGTATACAGACAGACCAACAGACAGACAGATCAGATAGGTATACAGACACACCAACAGACAGACAGATCAGATAGGTATACAGACAGACTGATCAGATAGGTATACAGACAGACCAACAGACAGACAGATCAGATAGGTATACAGACAGACCAATAGACAGACAGATCAGATAGGTATACAGACAGACAGATCAGATAGGTATACAGACAGACGAACAGACAGACAGATTAGATAGGTATACAGACAGACCAAGAGACAGAAAGATCAGATAGGTGTACAGACAGACCAACAGACAGACAGATCAGATAGGTATACAGACAGACAGATCAGATAGGTATACAGACAGACCAACAGACAGACAGATCAGATAGGTATACAGACAGACCAACAGACAGAAAGATCAGATAGGTATACAGACAGACCAACAGACAGAAAGATCAGATAGGTATACAGACAGAACAACAGACAGAAGGATCACATAGGTATACAGACAGACCAACAGACAGACAGATCAGATAGGTATACAGACAGACCAACAGACAGAAAGATCAGATAGGTATACAGACAGACCAACAGACAGAAAGATCAGATAGGTGTACAGACAGACCAACAGAAAGACAGATCAGATAGGTATACAGACAGACCAACAGGCAGACAGATCACATAGGTATACAGACAGACAGATCAGATAGGTATACAGACAGAACAACAGACAGACAGATCAGATAGGTATACAGACAGACCAACAGACAGACAGATCAGATAGGTATACAGACAGACAGATCAGATAGGTATACAGACAGACCAACAGACAGACAGATCAGATAGGTATACAGACAGACCAACAGACAGAAAGATCAGATAGGTATACAGACAAACCAACAGACAGACAGATCAGATAGGTATACAGACAGACCAACAGACAGAAAGATCAAGATAGGTATACAGACAGACCAACAGATAGACAGATCAGATAGGTATACAGACAGACCAACAGACAGACAGATCAGATAGGTATATAGACAGACTGATCAGATAGGTATACAGACAGACCAACAGACAGACAGCTCAGATAGGTATACGAACAGACCCACAGACAGAAAGATCAGATAGGTATACAGACAGACCAACAGACAGAAAGATCAGATAGGTATACAGACAGACCAACAGACAGACAGATCAGATAGGTATACAGACACACCAAAAGACAGACAGATCAGATAGGTATACAGACAGACTGATCAGATAGGTATACAGACAGACCAACAGACAGACAGATCATATAGGTATACAGACACACCAACAGACAGACAGATCACATAGGTATACAGACAGACTGATCAGATAGGTATACAGAAAGACCAACAGACAGACAGATCAGGTAGGTATACAGACAGACCAACAGACAGAAAGATCAGATAGGTATACAGACAGACCAACAGACAGAAAGATCAGATAGGTATACAGACAGACCAACAGATAGACAGATCAGATAGGTATACAGACAGACCAATAGACAGACAGATCAGATAGGTATACAGACAGACCAACAGACAGAAAGATCAGATAGGTATACAGACAGACCAACAGACAGAAAGATCAGATAGGTGTACAGACAGACCAACAGAAAGACAGATCAGATAGGTATACAGACAGACCAACAGGCAGACAGATCACATAGGTATACAGACAGACAGATCAGATAGGTATACAGACAGAACAACAGACAGACAGATCAGATAGGTATACAGACAGACCAACAGACAGACAGATCAGATAGGTATACAGACAGACAGATCAGATAGGTATACAGACAGACCAACAGAGAGACAGATCAGATAGGTATACAGACAGACCAAAAGACAGACAGATCAGATAGGTATACAGACAGACTGATCAGATAGGTATACAGACAGACCAACAGACAGACAGATCAGATAGGTATACAGACAGACCAACAGACAGAAAGATCAGATAGGTATACAGACAAACCAACAGACAGACAGATCAGATAGGTATACAGACAGACCAACAGACAGAAAGATCAAGATAGGTATACAGACAGACCAACAGATAGACAGATCAGATAGGTATACAGACAGACCAACAGACAGACAGATCAGATAGGTATACAGACAGACTGATCAGATAGGTATACAGACAGACCAACAGACAGACAGTTCAGATAGGTATACGAACAGACCCACAGACAGAAAGATCAGATAGGTATACAGACAGACCAACAGACAGAAAGATCAGATAGGTATACAGACAGACCAACAGACAGACAGATCAGATAGGTATACAGACACACCAAAAGACAGACAGATCAGATAGGTATACAGACAGACTGATCAGATAGGTATACAGACAGACCAACAGACAGACAGATCATATAGGTATACAGACACACCAACAGACAGACAGATCACATAGGTATACAGACAGACTGATCAGATAGGTATACAGAAAGACCAACAGACAGACAGATCAGGTAGGTATACAGACAGACCAACAGACAGAAAGATCAGATAGGTATACAGACAGACCAACAGACAGAAAGATCAGATAGGTATACAGACAGACCAACAGATAGACAGATCAGATAGGTATACAGACAGACCAATAGACAGACAGATCAGATAGGTATACACACAGACTGATCAGATAGGTATACAGACAGACCAACAGACAGAAAGATCAGATAGGTATACAGACAGACCAACAGACAGAAAGATCAGGTAGGTATACAGACAGACCAACAGACAGAAAGATCAGATAGGTATACTGACAGACCAACAGATAGAAAGATCAGATAGGTATACAGACAGACTGATCAGACAGGTATACAGACACACCAACAGACAGACAGATCAGATAGGTATACAGACAGACTGATCAGATAGGAATACAGACAGACCAACAGACAGACAGCTTAGATAGGTATACAGACAGACCAACAGACAGAAAGATCAGATAGGTATACAGACAGACCAACAGACACACAGATCAGATAGGTATACAGACACACCAACAGACAGACAGATCAGATAGGTATACAGACAGACTGATCAGATAGGTATACAGACAGACCAACAGACAGACAGATCAGATAGGTATACAGACACACCAACAGACAGACAGATCAGATAGGTATACAGACAGACTGATCAGATAGGTATACAGACAGACCAACAGACAGACAGATCAGATAGGTATACAGACAGACCAACAGACAGACAGTTCAGATAGGTATACAGACAGACCAACAGACAGAAAGATCAGATAGGTATACAGACAGACCAACAGATAGACAGATCAGATAGGTATACAGACAGACCAATAGACAGACAGATCATATAGGTATACAGACAGACAGATCAGATAGGTATACAGACAGACCAACAGACAGACAGATTAGATAGGTATACAGATAGACTGATCAGATAGGTATACAGACAGACCAACAGACAGAAAGATCAGATAGGTATACAGATAGACCAACAGACAGAAAGATCAGATAGGTATACAGACACACCAAGAGAAAGAAAGATCAGATAGGTGTACAGACAGACCAACAGACAGACAGATCAGATAGGTATACAGACAGACAGATCAGATAGGTATACAGACAGACCAACAGACAGAAAGATCAGATAGGTATACAGACAGACCAACAGACAGACAGATCAGATAGGTATACAGACAGACCAACAGACAGAAAGATCAGATAGGTATACAGACAGACCAACAGACAGAAAGATCAGATAGGTATACAGACAGAACAACAGACAGAAGGATTACATAGGTATACAGACAGACCAACAGACAGACAGATCAGATAGGTATACAGACAGACCAACAGACAGAAAGATCAGATAGGTATACAGACAGATCAACAGACAGAAAGATCAGATAGGTATACAGACAGACCAACAGACAGAAAGATCAGATAGGTGTACAGACAGACCAACAGAAAGACAGATCAGATAGGTATACAGACAGACCAACAGACAGACAGATCAGAAAGGTATACAGACAGACCAACAGACAGAAAGATCAGATAGGTATACAGACAAACCAACAGACAGACAGATCAGATAGGTATACAGACAGACCAACAGACAGAAAGATCAAGATAGGTATACAGACAGACGAACAGATAGACAGATCAGATAGGTATACAGACAGACCAACAGACAGACAGATCAGATAGGTATACAGACAGACTGATCAGATAGGTATACAGACAGACCAACAGACAGACAGTTCAGATAGGTATACGAACAGACCCACAGACAGAAAGATCAGATAGGTATACAGACAGACCAACAGACAGACAGATCAGATAGGTATACAGACACACCAACAGACAGACAGATCAGATAGGTATACAGACAGACTGATCAGATAGGTATACAGACAGACCAACAGACAGACAGATCAGATAGGTATACAGACACACCAACAGACAGACAGATCACATAGGTATACAGACAGACTGATCAGATAGGTATACAGAAAGACCAACAGACAGACAGATCAGGTAGGTATACAGACAGACCAACAGACAGAAAGATCAGATAGGTATACAGACAGACCAACAGACAGAAAGATCAGATAGGTATACAGACAGACCAACAGATAGACAGATCAGATAGGTATACAGACAGACCAATAGACAGACAGATCAGATAGGTCTACAGACAGAAAGATCAGATAGGTATACAGACAGACCAACAGACAGAAAGATCAGATAGGTATACAGACAGACCAACAGACAGAAAGATCAGATAGGTATACAGACAGACCAACAGACAGAAAGATCAGATAGGTGTACAGACAGACCAACAAAAAGACAGATCAGATAGGTATACAGACAGACCAACAGGCAGACAGATCACATAGGTATACAGACAGACCAACAGATAGACAGATCAGATAGGTATACAGACAGACCAACAGACAGACAGATCAGATAGGTATACAGACAGACTGATCAGATAGGTATACAGACAGACCAACAGACAGACAGTTCAGATAGGTATACGAACAGACCCACAGACAGAAAGATCAGATAGGTATACAGACAGACCAACAGACAGAAAGATCAGATAGGTATACAGACAGACCAACAGACAGACAGATCAGATAGGTATACAGACACACCAAAAGACAGACAGATCAGATAGGTATACAGACAGACTGATCAGATAGGTATACAGACAGACCAACAGACAGACAGATCATATAGGTATACAGACACACCAACAGACAGACAGATCACATAGGTATACAGACAGACTGATCAGATAGGTATACAGAAAGACCAACAGACAGACAGATCAGGTAGGTATACAGACAGACCAACAGACAGAAAGATCAGATAGGTATACAGACAGACCAACAGACAGAAAGATCAGATAGGTATACAGACAGACCAACAGATAGACAGATCAGATAGGTATACAGACAGACCAATAGACAGACAGATCAGATAGGTATACACACAGACTGATCAGATAGGTATACAGACAGACCAACAGACAGAAAGATCAGATAGGTATACAGACAGACCAACAGACAGAAAGATCAGGTAGGTATACAGACAGACCAACAGACAGAAAGATCAGATAGGTATACTGACAGACCAACAGATAGAAAGATCAGATAGGTATACAGACAGACTGATCAGACAGGTATACAGACACACCAACAGACAGACAGATCAGATAGGTATACAGACAGACTGATCAGATAGGAATACAGACAGACCAACAGACAGACAGCTTAGATAGGTATACAGACAGACCAACAGACAGAAAGATCAGATAGGTATACAGACAGACCAACAGACACACAGATCAGATAGGTATACAGACACACCAACAGACAGAAAGATCAGATAGGTATACAGACAGACTGATCAGATAGGTATACAGACAGACCAACAGACAGACAGATCAGATAGGTATACAGACACACCAACAGACAGACAGATCAGATAGGTATACAGACAGACTGATCAGATAGGTATACAGACAGACCAACAGACAGACAGATCAGATAGGTATACAGACAGACCAACAGACAGACAGTTCAGATAGGTATACAGACAGACCAACAGACAGAAAGATCAGATAGGTATACAGACAGACCAACAGATAGACAGATCAGATAGGTATACAGACAGACCAATAGACAGACAGATCATATAGGTATACAGACAGACAGATCAGATAGGTATACAGACAGACCAACAGACAGACAGATTAGATAGGTATACAGATAGACTGATCAGATAGGTATACAGACAGACCAACAGACAGAAAGATCAGATAGGTATACAGATAGACCAACAGACAGAAAGATAAGATAGGTATACAGACACACCAAGAGAAAGAAAGATCAGATAGGTGTACAGACAGACCAACAGACAGACAGATCAGATAGGTATACAGACAGACAGATCATATAGGTATACAGACAGACCAACAGACAGACAGATCAGATAGGTATACAGACAGACCAACAGACAGAAAGATCAGATAGGTATACAGACAGACCAACAGACAGACAGATCAGATAGGTATACAGACAGACCAACAGACAGAAAGATCAGATAGGTATACAGACAGACCAACAGACAGAAAGATCAGATAGGTATACAGACAGAACAACAGACAGAAGGATTACATAGGTATACAGACAGACCAACAGACAGACAGATCAGATAGGTATACAGACAGACCAACAGACAGAAAGATCAGATAGGTATACAGACAGATCAACAGACAGAAAGATCAGATAGGTATACAGACAGACCAACAGACAGAAAGATCAGATAGGTGTACAGACAGACCAACAGAAAGACAGATCAGATAGGTATACAGACAGACCAACAGACAGACAGATCAGAAAGGTATACAGACAGACCAACAGACAGAAAGATCAGATAGGTATACAGACAAACCAACAGACAGACAGATCAGATAGGTATACAGACAGACCAACAGACAGAAAGATCAAGATAGGTATACAGACAGACGAACAGATAGACAGATCAGATAGGTATACAGACAGACCAACAGACAGACAGATCAGATAGGTATACAGACAGACTGATCAGATAGGTATACAGACAGACCAACAGACAGACAGTTCAGATAGGTATACGAACAGACCCACAGACAGAAAGATCAGATAGGTATACAGACAGACCAACAGACAGAAAGATCAGATAGGTATACAGACAGACCAACAGACAGACAGATCAGATAGGTATACAGACACACCAACAGACAGACAGATCAGATAGGTATACAGACAGACTGATCAGATAGGTATACAGACAGACCAACAGACAGACAGATCAGATAGGTATACAGACACACCAACAGACAGACAGATCACATAGGTATACAGACAGACTGATCAGATAGGTATACAGAAAGACCAACAGACAGACAGATCAGGTAGGTATACAGACAGACCAACAGACAGAAAGATCAGATAGGTATACAGACAGACCAACAGACAGAAAGATCAGATAGGTATACAGACAGACCAACAGATAGACAGATCAGATAGGTATACAGACAGACCAATAGACAGACAGATCAGATAGGTCTACAGACAGAAAGATCAGATAGGTATACAGACAGACCAACAGACAGAAAGATCAGATAGGTATACAGACAGACCAACAGACAGAAAGATCAGATAGGTATACAGACAGACCAACAGACAGAAAGATCAGAGAGGTGTACAGACAGACCAACAAAAAGACAGATCAGATAGGTATACAGACAGACCAACAGGCAGACAGATCACATAGGTATACAGACAGACAGATCAGATAGGTATACAGACAGAACAACAGACAGACAGATCAGATAGGTATACAGACAGACCAACAGACAGACAGATCAGATAGGTATTCGGACAGACAGATCAGATAGGTATACAGACAGACCAACAGAGAGACAGATCAGATAGGTATACAGACAGACCAAAAGACAGACAGATCAGATAGGTATACAGACAGACTGATCAGATAGGTATACAGACAGACCAACAGACAGACAGATCAGATAGGTATACAGACAGACCAACAGACAGAAAGATCAGATAGGTATACAGACAAACCAACAGACAGACAGATCAGATAGGTATACAGACAGACCAACAGACAGAAAGATCAAGATAGGTATACAGACAGACCAACAGATAGACAGATCAGATAGGTATACAGACAGACCAACAGACAGACAGATCAGATAGGTATACAGACAGACTGATCAGATAGGTATACAGACAGACCAACAGACAGACAGTTCAGATAGGTATACGAACAGACCCACAGACAGAAAGATCAGATAGGTATACAGACAGACCAACAGACAGAAAGATCAGATAGGTATACAGACAGACCAACAGACAGACAGATCAGATAGGTATACAGACACACCAACAGACAGACAGATCAGATAGGTATACAGACAGACTGGTCAGATAGGTATACAGACAGACCAACAGACAGACAGATCAGATAGGTATACAGACACACCAACAGACAGACAGATCACATAGGTATACAGACAGACTGATCAGATAGGTATACAGAAAGACCAACAGACAGACATATCAGGTAGGTATACAGACAGACCAACAGACAGAAAGATCAGATAGGTATACAGACAGACCAACAGACAGAAAGATCAGATAGGTATACAGACAGACCAACAGATAGACAGATCAGATAGGTATACAGACAGACCAATAGACAGACAGATCAGATAGGTATACAGACAGACTGATCAGATAGGTATACAGACTGACCAACAGACAGAAAGATCAGATAGGTATACAGACAGACCAACAGACAGAAAGATCAGGTAGGTATACAGACAGACCAACAGACAGAAAGATCAGATAGGTATACTGACAGACCAACAGATAGAAAGATCAGATAGGTATACAGACAGACTGATCAGACAGGTATACAGACACACCAACAGACAGACAGATCAGATAGGTATACAGACAGACTGATCAGATAGGAATACAGACAGACCAACAGACAGACAGCTTAGATAGGTATACAGACAGACCAACAGACAGAAAGATCAGATAGGTATACAGACAGACCAACAGACAGAAAGATCAGATAGGTATACAGACAGACCAACAGACACACAGATCAGATAGGTATACAGACACACCAACAGACAGACAGATCAGATAGGTATACAGACAGACTGATCAGATAGGTATACAGACAGACCAACAGACAGACAGATCAGATAGGTATACAGACACACCAACAGACAGACAGATCAGATAGGTATACAGACAGACTGATCAGATAGGTATACAGACAGACCAACAGACAGACAGATCAGATAGGTATACAGACAGACCAACAGACAGACAGTTCAGATAGGTATACAGACAGACCAACAGACAGAAAGATCAGATAGGTATACAGACAGACCAACAGATAGACAGATCAGATAGGTATACAGACAGACCAATAGACAGACAGATCATATAGGTATACAGACAGACAGATCAGATAGGTATACAGACAGACCAACAGACAGACAGATTAGATAGGTATACAGACAGACTGATCAGATAGGTATACAGACAGACCAATAGACAGAAAGATCAGATAGGTATACAGATAGACCAACAGACAGAAAGATCAGATAGGTATACAGACACACCAAGAGACAGAAAGATCAGATAGGTGTACAGACAGACCAACAGACAGACAGATCAGATAGGTATACAGACAGACAGATCAGATAGGTATACAGACAGACCAACAGACAGACAGATCAGATAGGTATACAGACAGACCAACAGACAGAAAGATCAGATAGGTATACAGACAGACCAACAGACAGACAGATCAGATAGGTATACAGACAGACCAACAGACAGAAAGATCAGATAGGTATACAGACAGACCAACAGACAGAAAGATCAGATAGGTATACAGACAGAACAACAGACAGAAGGATTACATAGGTATACAGACAGACCAACAGACAGACAGATCAGATAGGTATACAGACAGACCAACAGACAGAAAGATCAGATAGGTATACAGACAGACCAACAGACAGAAAGATCAGATAGGTGTACAGACAGACCAACAGAAAGACAGATCAGATAGGTATACAGACAGACCAACAGACAGACAGATCAGAAAGGTATACAGACAGACCAACAGACAGAAAGATCAGATAGGTATACAGACAAACCAACAGACAGACAGATCAGATAGGTATACAGACAGACCAACAGACAGAAAGATCAAGATAGGTATACAGACAGACCAACAGATAGACAGATCAGATAGGTATACAGACAGACCAACAGACAGACAGATCAGATAGGTATACAGACAGACTGATCAGATAGGTATACAGACAGACCAACAGACAGACAGTTCAGATAGGTATACGAACAGACCCACAGACAGAAAGATCAGATAGGTATACAGACAGACCAACAGACAGAAAGATCAGATAGGTATACAGACAGACCAACAGACAGACAGATCAGATAGGTATACAGACACACCAACAGACAGACAGATCAGATAGGTATACAGACAGACTGATCAGATAGGTATACAGACAGACCAACAGACAGACAGATCAGATAGGTATACAGACACACCAACAGACAGACAGATCACATAGGTATACAGACAGACTGATCAGATAGGTATACAGAAAGACCAACAGACAGACAGATCAGGTAGCTATACAGACAGACCAACAGACAGAAAGATCAGATAGGTATACAGACAGACCAACAGACAGAAAGATCAGATAGGTATACAGACAGACCAACAGATAGACAGATCAGATAGGTATACAGACAGACCAATAGACAGACAGATCAGATAGGTATACAGACAGAAAGATCAGATAGGTATACAGACAGACCAACAGACAGAAAGATCAGATAGGTATACAGACAGACCAACAGACAGAAAGATCAGATAGGTATACAGACAGACCAACAGATAGACAGATCAGATAGGTATACAGACAGACCAACAGACAGACAGATCAGATAGGTATACAGACAGACTGATCAGATAGGTATACAGACACACCAACAGACAGACAGATCAGATAGGTATACAGACAGACTGATCAGATAGGTATACAGACAGACCAACAGACAGACAGATCAGATAGGTATACAGACAGACCAACAGACAGAAAGATCAGATAGGTATACAGACAGACCAACAGACAGAAAGATCAGATAGGTATACAGACAGACCAACAGACAGACAGATCAGATAGGTATACAGACAGACCAACAGACACACAGATCAGATAGGTATACAGACACACCAACAGACAGAGAGATCAGATAGGTATACAGACAGACTGATCAGATAGGTATACAGACAGACCAACAGACAGACAGATCAGATAGGTATACAGACACACCAACAGACAGACAGATCAGATAGGTATACAGACAGACTGATCAGATAGGTATACAGACAGACCAACAGACAGACAGATCAGATAGGTATACAGAAAGACCAACAGACAGACAGTTCAGATAGGTATACAGACAGACCAACAGACAGAAAGATCAGATAGGTATACAGACAGACCAACAGATAGACAGATCAGATAGGTATACAGACAGACCAATAGACAGACAGATCAGATAGGTATACAGACAGACAGATCAGATAGGTATACAGACAGACCAAAAGACAGACAGATTAGATAGGTATACAGACAGACTGATCAGATAGGTATACAGACAGACCAACAGACAGACAGATCAGATAGGTATACAGATAGACCAACAGACAGAAAGATCAGATAGGTATACAGACAGACCAAGAGACAGAAAGATCAGATAGGTATACAGACATACCAACAGACAGACAGATCAGATAGGTATACAGACAGACCAACAGACAGACAGTTCAGATAGGTATACAGACAGACCAACAGACAGAAAGATCAGATAGGTATACAGACAGAACAACAGATAGACAGATCAGATAGGTATACAGACAGACCAATAGACAGACAGATCATATAGGTATACAGACAGACAGATCAGATAGGTATACAGACAGACCAACAGACAGACAGATTAGATAAGTATACAGACAGACTGATCAGATAGGTATACAGACAGACCAACAGACAGAAAGATCAGATAGGTATACAGATAGACCAACAGACAGAAAGATCAGATAGGTATACAGACACACCAAGAGACAGAAAGATCAGATAGGTGTACAGACAGACCAACAGACAGACAGATCAGATAGGTATACAGACAGACAGATCAGATAGGTATACAGACAGACCAACAGACAGACAGATCAGATAGGTATACAGACAGACCAACAGACAGAAAGATCAGATAGGTATACAGACAGACCAACGGACAGACAGATCAGATAGGTATACAGACAGACCAACAGACAGAAAGATCAGATAGGTATACAGACAGACCAACAGACAGAAAGATCAGATAGGTATACAGACAGAACAACAGACAGAAGGATTACATAGGTATACAGACAGACCAACAGACAGACAGATCAGATAGGTATACAGACAGACCAACAGACAGAAAGATCAGATAGGTATACAGACAGACCAACAGACAGAAAGATCAGATAGGTGTACAGACAGACCAACAGAAAGACACATCAGATAGGTATACAGACAGACCAACAGACAGACAGATCAGAAAGGTATACAGACAGACCAACAGACAGAAAGATCAGATAGGTATACAGACAAACCAACAGACAGACAGATCAGATAGGTATACAGACAGACCAACAGACAGAAAGATCAAGATAGGTATACAGACAGACCAACAGATAGACAGATCAGATAGGTATACAGACAGACCAACAGACAGACAGTTCAGATAGGTATACAGACAGACCAACAGACAGAAAGATCAGATAGGTATACAGACAGACCAACAGATAGACAGATCAGATAGGTATACAGACAGACCAATAGACAGACAGATCATATAGGTATACAGACAGACAGATCAGATAGGTATACAGACAGACCAACAGACAGACAGATTAGATAAGTATACAGACAGACTGATCAGATAGGTATACAGACAGACCAACAGACAGAAAGATCAGATAGGTATACAGATCGACCAACAGACAGAAAGATCAGATAGGTATACAGACACACCAAGAGACAGAAAGATCAGATAGGTGTACAGACAGACCAACAGACAGACAGATCAGATAGGTATACAGACAGACAGATCAGATAGGTATACAGACAGACCAACAGACAGACAGATCAGATAGGTATACAGACAGACCAACAGACAGAAAGATCAGATAGGTATACAGACAGACCAACGGACAGACAGATCAGATAGGTATACAGACAGACCAACAGACAGAAAGATCAGATAGGTATACAGACAGATCAACAGACAGAAAGATCAGATAGGTATACAGACAGAACAACAGACAGAAGGATTACATAGGTATACAGACAGACCAACAGACAGACAGATCAGATAGGTATACAGACAGACCAACAGACAGAAAGATCAGATAGGTATACAGACAGACCAACAGACAGAAAGATCAGATAGGTGTACAGACAGACCAACAGAAAGACACATCAGATAGGTATACAGACAGACCAACAGACAGACAGATCAGAAAGGTATACAGACAGACCAACAGACAGAAAGATCAGATAGGTATACAGACAAACCAACAGACAGACAGATCAGATAGGTATACAGACAGACCAACAGACAGAAAGATCAAGATAGGTATACAGACAGACCAACAGATAGACAGATCAGATAGGTATACAGACAGACCAACAGACAGACAGATCAGATAGGTATACAGACAGACTGATCAGATAGGTATACAGACAGACCAACAGACAGACAGTTCAGATAGGTATACGAACAGACCCACAGACAGAAAGATCAGATAGGTATACAGACAGACCAACAGACAGAAAGATCAGATAGGTATACAGACAGACCAACAGACAGACAGATCAGATAGGTATACAGACACACCAACAGACATACAGATCAGATAGGTATACAGACAGACTGATCAGATAGGTATACAGACAGACCAACAGACAGACAGATCAGATAGGTATACAGACACACCAACAGACAGACAGATCACATAGGTATACAGACAGACTGATCAGATAGGTATACAGAAAGACCAACAGACAGACAGATCAGGTAGGTATACAGACAGACCAACAGAGAGAAAGATCAGATAGGTATACAGACAGACCAACAGACAGAAAGATCAGATAGGTATACAGACAGACCAACAGATAGACAGATCAGATAGGTATACAGACAGACCAATAGACAGACAGATCAGATAGGTATACAGACAGAAAGATCAGATAGGTATACAGACAGACCAACAGACAGAAAGATCAGATAGGTATACAGACAGACCAACAGACAGAAAGATCAGATAGGTATACAGACAGACCAACAGATAGACAGATCAGATAGGTATACAGACAGACCAACAGACAGACAGATCAGATAGGTATACAGACAGACTGATCAGATAGGTATACAGACACACCAACAGACAGACAGATCAGATAGGTATACAGACAGACTGATCAGATAGGTATACAGACAGACCAACAGACAGACAGATCAGATAGGTATACAGACAGACCAACAGACAGAAAGATCAGATAGGTATACAGACAGACCAACAGACAGAAAGATCAGATAGGTATACAGACAGACCAACAGACAGACAGATCAGATAGGTATACAGACAGACCAACAGACACACAGATCAGATAGGTATACAGACACACCAACAGACAGAGAGATCAGATAGGTATACAGACAGACTGATCAGATAGGTATACAGACAGACCAGCAGACAGACAGATCATATAGGTATACAGACACACCAACAGACAGACAGATCAGATAGGTATACAGACAGACTGATCAGATAGGTATACAGACAGACCAACAGACAGACAGATCAGATAGGTATACAGACAGACCAACAGACAGACAGTTCAGATAGGTATACAGACAGACCAACAGACAGAAAGATCAGATAGGTATACAGACAGACCAACAGATAGACAGATCAGATAGGTATATAGACAGACCAATAGACAGACAGATCAGATAGGTATACAGACAGACAGATCAGATAGGTATACAGACAGACCAACAGACAGACAGATTAGATAGGTATACAGACAGACTGATCAGATAGGTATACAGACAGACCAACAGACAGACAGATCAGATAGGTATACAGATAGACCAACAGACAGAAAGATCAGATAGGTATACAGACAGACCAAGAGACAGAAAGATCAGATAGGTATACAGACATACCAACAGACAGACAGATCAGATAGGTATACAGACAGACAGATCAGATAGGTATACAGACAGACCAACAGACAGACAGATCAGATAGGTATACAGACAGACTAACAGAGAGAAAGATCAGATAGGTATACAGACAGACCAACAGACAGAAAGATCAGATAGGTATACAGACAGAACAACAGACAGAAGGATCACATAGGTATACAGACAGACCAACAGACAGACAGATCAGATAGGTATACAGACAGACCAACAGACAGAAAGATCAGATAGGTATACAGACAGACCAACAGACAGAACGATCAGATAGGTATACAGACAGACCAACAGACAGAAAGATCAGATAGGTGTACAGACAGACCAACAGAAAGACAGATCAGATAGGTATACAGACAGACCAACAGACAGACAGATCACATAGGTATACAGACAGACCAACAGATAGACAGATCACATAGGTATACAGACAGACCAACAGATAGACAGATCAGATAGGTATACAGACAGACCAACAGACAGACAGATCAGATAGGTATACAGACAGACCAACAGACAGACAGATCAGATAGGTATACAGACAGAACAACAGACAGACAGATCAGATAGGTATACAGACAGACCAACAGACAGACAGATCAGATAGGTATACAGACAGACAGATCAGATAGGTATACAGACAGACCAACAGACAGACAGATCAGATAGGTATACAGACAGACCAAAAGACAGACAGATCAGATAGGTATACAGACAGACTGATCAGATAGGTATACAGACAGACCAACAGACAGACAGATCAGATAGGTATACAGACAGACCAACAGACAGAAAGATCAGATAGGTATACAGACAAACCAACAGACAGACAGATCAGATAGGTATACAGACAGACCAACAGACAGAAAGATCAAGGAAGGTATACAGACAGACCAACAGATAGACAGATCAGATAGGTATACAGACAGACCAACAGACAGACAGATCAGATAGGTATACAGACACACCAACAGACAGACAGATCAGATAGGTATACAGACAGACTGATCAGATAGGTATACAGACAGACCAACAGACAGACAGATCAGATAGGTATACAGACAGACCAACAGACAGACAGTTCAGATAGGTATACAGACAGACCAACAGACAGAAAGATCAGATAGGTATACAGACAGACGGATCAGATAGGTATACAGACAGACCAACAGACAGACAGATCAGATAGGTATACAGACAGACAGATCAGATAGGTATACAGACAGACCAACAGACAGACAGATCAGATAGGTATACAGACAGACCAAAAGACAGACAGATCAGATAGGTATACAGACAGACTGATCAGATAGGTATACAGACAGACCAACAGACAGACAGATCAGATAGGTATACAGACAGACCAACAGACAGAAAGATCAGATAGGTATACAGACAAACCAACAGACAGACAGATCAGATAGGTATACAGACAGACCAACAGACATAAAGATCAAGATAGGTATACAGACAGACCAACAGATAGACAGATCAGATAGGTATACAGACAGACCAACAGACAGACAGATCAGATAGGTATACAGACACACCAACAGACAGACAGATCAGATAGGTATACAGACAGACTGATCAGATAGGTATACAGACAGACCAACAGACAGACAGATCAGATAGGTATACAGACAGACCAACAGACAGACAGTTCAGATAGGTATACAGACAGACCAACAGACAGAAAGATCAGATAGGTATACAGACAGACCAACAGATAGACAGATCAGATAGGTATACAGACACACCAACAGACAGACAGATCAGATAGGTATACAGACAGACTGATCAGATAGGTATACAGACAGACCAACAGACAGACAGATCAGATAGGTATACAGACACACCAACAGACAGACAAATCACATAGGTATACAGACAGACTGATCAGATAGGTATACAGAAAGACCAACAGACAGACAGATCAGGTAGGTATACAGACAGACCAACAGACAGAAAGATCAGATAGGTATACAGACAGACCAACAGATAGACAGATCAGATAGGTATACAGACACACCAACAGACAGACAGATCACATAGGTATACAGACAGACAGATCAGATAGGTATACAGAAAAACCAACAGACAGAAAGATCAGATAGGTATACAGACAGACCAACAGACAGAAAGGTCCGATAGGTATACAGACAGACCAACAGACAGAACGATCAGATAGGTATACAGACAGACCAACAGACAGACAGATCAGATAGGTATACAGACAGACAGATCAGATAGGTGTACAGACAGACCAACAGACAGACAGATCAGATAGGTATACAGACAGACCAACAGACAGAAAGATCAGATAGGTATACAGACAGACCAACAGACAGAAAGATCAGATAGGTATACAGACAGAACAACAGACAGAAGGATCACATAGGTATACAGACAGACCAACAGACAGACAGATCAAATAGGTATACAGACAGACCAACAGACAGAAAGATCAGATAGGTATACAGACAGACCAACAGACAGAAAGATCAGATAGGTGTACAGACAGACCAACAGAAAGACAGATCAGATAGGTATACAGACAGACCAACAGACAGACAGATCACATAGGTATACAGACAGACCAACAGATAGACAGATCAGATAGGTATACAGACAGACCAACAGACAGACACATCAGATAGGTATACAGACAGACCAACAGACAGACACATCAGATAGGTATACAGACAGACAGATCAGATAGGTATACAGACAGACCAAAAGACAGACAGATCAGATAGGTATACAGACAGACTGATCAGATAGGTATACAGACAGACCAACAGACAGACAGATCAGATAGGTATACAGACAGACCAACAGACAGAAAGATCAGATAGGTATACAGACAAACCAACAGACAGACAGATCAGATAGGTATACAGACAGACCAACAGACAGAAAGATCAAGATAGGTATACAGACAGACCAACAGATAGACAGATCAGATAGGTATACAGACAGACCAACAGACAGACAGATCAGATAGGTATACAGACAGACCAAAAGACAGACAGATCAGATAGGTACACAGACAGACTGATCAGATAGGTATACAGACAGAACAACAGACAGACAGATCAGATAGGTATACAGACAGACCAACAGACAGAAAGATCAGATAGGTATACAGACAAACCAACAGACAGACAGATCAGATAGGTATACAGACAGACCAACAGACAGAAAGATCAAGATAGGTATACAGACAGACCAACAGATAGACAGATCAGATAGGTATACAGACAGACCAACAGACAGACAGATCAGATAGGTATACAGACACACCAACAGACAGACAGATCAGATAGGTATACAGACAGACTGATCAGATAGGTATACAGACAGACCAACAGACAGACAGATCAGATAGGTATACAGACAGACCAACAGACAGACAGTTCAGATAGGTATACAGACAGACCAACAGACAGAAAGATCAGATAGGTATACAGACAGACCAACAGATAGACAGATCAGATAGGTATACAGACACACCAACAGACAGACAGATCAGATAGGTATACAGACAGACTGATCAGATAGGTATACAGACAGACCAACAGACAGACAGATCAGATAGGTATACAGACACACCAACAGACAGACAGATCACATAGGTATACAGACAGACTGATCAGATAGGTATACAGAAAGACCAACAGACAGACAGATCAGGTAGGTATACAGACAGACCAACAGACAGAAAGGTCCGATAGGTATACAGACAGACCAACAGACAGAAAGATCAGATAGGTGTACAGACAGACCAACAGAAAGACAGATCAGATAGGTATACAGACAGACCAACAGACAGAAAGATCAGATAGGTATACAGACAGAACAACAGACAGAAGGATCACATAGGTATACAGACAGACCAACAGACAGACAGATCAGATAGGTATACAGACAGACCAACAGACAGAAAGATCAGATAGGTATACAGACAGACCAACAGACAGAAAGATCAGATAGGTGTACAGACAGACCAACAGAAAGACAGATCAGATAGGTATACAGACAGACCAACAGACAGACAGATCACATAGGTATACAGACAGACCAACAGATAGATAGATCAGATAGGTATACAGACAGACCAACAGACAGACAGATCAGATAGGTATACAGACAGACCAACAGACAGACAGATCAGATAGGTATACAGACAGAACAACAGACAGACAGATCAGATAGGTATACAGACAGACCAACAGACAGACAGATCAGATAGGTATACAGACAGACTGATCAGATAGGTATACAGACAGACCAACAGACAGACAGATCAGATAGGTATACAGACAGACCAACAGACAGAAAGATCAGATAGGTATACAGACAAACCAACAGACAGACAGATCAGATAGGTATACAGACAGACCAACAGACAGAAAGATCAAGATAGGTATACAGACAGACCAACAGATAGACAGATCAGAGAGGTATACAGACAGACCAACAGACAGACAGATCAGATAGGTATACAGACACACCAACAGACAAACAGATCAGATAGGTATACAGACAGACTGATCAGATAGGTATACAGACAGACCAACAGACAGACAGATCAGATAGGTATACAGACAGACCAACAGACAGACAGTTCAGATAGGTATACAGACAGACCAACAGACAGAAAGATCAGATAGGTATACAGACAGACCAACAGATAGACAGATCACATAGGTATACAGACAGACCAACAGACAGAAAGATCAGATAGGTATACAGACAGACTGATCAGATAGGTATACAGACAGACCAACAGACAGACAGTTCAGATAGGTATACGAACAGACCCACAGACAGAAAGATCAGATAGGTATACAGACAGACCAACAGACAGAAAGATCAGATAGGTATACAGACAGACCAACAGACAGACAGATCAGATAGGTATACAGACACACCAACAGACAGACAGATCAGATAGGTATACAGACAGACTGATCAGATAGGTATACAGACAGACCAACAGACAGACAGATCAGATAGGTATACAGACACACCAACAGACAGACAGATCACATAGGTATACAGACAGATTGATCAGATAGGTATACAGAAAGACCAACAGACAGACACATCAGGTAGGTATACAGACAGACCAACAGACAGAAAGATCAGATAGGTATACAGACAGACCAACAGACAGAAAGATCAGATAGGTATACAGACAGACCAACAGATAGACAGATCAGATAGGTATACAGACAGACCAATAGACAGACAGATCAGAGGGGTATACAGAAAGACTGATCAGATAGGTATACAGACAGACCAACAGACAGAAAGATCAGATAGGTATACAGACAGACCAACAGACAGAAAGATCAAGATAGGTATACAGACAGACCAACAGATAGACAGATCAGAGAGGTATACAGACAGACCAACAGACAGACAGATCAGATAGGTATACAGACACACCAACAGACAAACAGATCAGATAGGTATACAGACAGACTGATCAGATAGGTATACAGACAGACCAACAGACAGACAGATCAGATAGGTATACAGACAGACCAACAGACAGACAGTTCAGATAGGTATACAGACAGACCAACAGACAGAAAGATCAGATAGGTATACAGACAGACCAACAGATAGACAGATCACATAGGTATACAGACAGACCAACAGACAGAAAGATCAGATAGGTATACAGACAGACTGATCAGATAGGTATACAGACAGACCAACAGACAGACAGTTCAGATAGGTATACGAACAGACCCACAGACAGAAAGATCAGATAGGTATACAGACAGACCAACAGACAGAAAGATCAGATAGGTATACAGACAGACCAACAGACAGACAGATCAGATAGGTATACAGACACACCAACAGACAGACAGATCAGATAGGTATACAGACAGACTGATCAGATAGGTATACAGACAGACCAACAGACAGACAGATCAGATAGGTATACAGACACACCAACAGACAGACAGATCACATAGGTATACAGACAGATTGATCAGATAGGTATACAGAAAGACCAACAGACAGACACATCAGGTAGGTATACAGACAGACCAACAGACAGAAAGATCAGATAGGTATACAGACAGACCAACAGACAGAAAGATCAGATAGGTATACAGACAGACCAACAGATAGACAGATCAGATAGGTATACAGACAGACCAATAGACAGACAGATCAGAGGGGTATACAGAAAGACTGATCAGATAGGTATACAGACAGACCAACAGACAGAAAGATCAGATAGGTATACAGACAAACCAACAGACAGACAGATCAGATAGGTATACAGACAGACCAACAGACAGAAAGATCAAGATAGGTATACAGACAGACCAACAGATAGACAGATCAGATAGGTATACAGACAGACCAACAGACAGACAGATCAGATAGGTATACAGACAGACCAAAAGACAGACAGATCAGATAGGTACACAGACAGACTGATCAGATAGGTATACAGACAGAACAACAGACAGACAGATCAGATAGGTATACAGACAGACCAACAGACAGAAAGATCAGATAGGTATACAGACAAACCAACAGACAGACAGATCAGATAGGTATACAGACAGACCAACAGACAGAAAGATCAAGATAGGTATACAGACAGACCAACAGATAGACAGATCAGATAGGTATACAGACAGACCAACAGACAGACAGATCAGATAGGTATACAGACACACCAACAGACAGACAGATCAGATAGGTATACAGACAGACTGATCAGATAGGTATACAGACAGACCAACAGACAGACAGATCAGATAGGTATACAGACAGACCAACAGACAGACAGTTCAGATAGGTATACAGACAGACCAACAGACAGAAAGATCAGATAGGTATACAGACAGACCAACAGATAGACAGATCAGATAGGTATACAGACACACCAACAGACAGACAGATCAGATAGGTATACAGACAGACTGATCAGATAGGTATACAGACAGACCAACAGACAGACAGATCAGATAGGTATACAGACACACCAACAGACAGACAGATCACATAGGTATACAGACAGACTGATCAGATAGGTATACAGAAAGACCAACAGACAGACAGATCAGGTAGGTATACAGACAGACCAACAGACAGAAAGGTCCGATAGGTATACAGACAGACCAACAGACAGAAAGATCAGATAGGTGTACAGACAGACCAACAGAAAGACAGATCAGATAGGTATACAGACAGACCAACAGACAGAAAGATCAGATAGGTATACAGACAGAACAACAGACAGAAGGATCACATAGGTATACAGACAGACCAACAGACAGACAGATCAGATAGGTATACAGACAGACCAACAGACAGAAAGATCAGATAGGTATACAGACAGACCAACAGACAGAAAGATCAGATAGGTGTACAGACAGACCAACAGAAAGACAGATCAGATAGGTATACAGACAGACCAACAGACAGACAGATCACATAGGTATACAGACAGACCAACAGATAGATAGATCAGATAGGTATACAGACAGACCAACAGACAGACAGATCAGATAGGTATACAGACAGACCAACAGACAGACAGATCAGATAGGTATACAGACAGAACAACAGACAGACAGATCAGATAGGTATACAGACAGACCAACAGACAGACAGATCAGATAGGTATACAGACAGACTGATCAGATAGGTATACAGACAGACCAACAGACAGACAGATCAGATAGGTATACAGACAGACCAACAGACAGAAAGATCAGATAGGTATACAGACAAACCAACAGACAGACAGATCAGATAGGTATACAGACAGACCAACAGACAGAAAGATCAAGATAGGTATACAGACAGACCAACAGATAGACAGATCAGAGAGGTATACAGACAGACCAACAGACAGACAGATCAGATAGGTATACAGACACACCAACAGACAAACAGATCAGATAGGTATACAGACAGACTGATCAGATAGGTATACAGACGGACCAACAGACAGACAGATCAGATAGGTATACAGACAGACCAACAGACAGACAGTTCAGATAGGTATACAGACAGACCAACAGACAGAAAGATCAGATAGGTATACAGACAGACCAACAGATAGACAGATCACATAGGTATACAGACAGACCAACAGACAGAAAGATCAGATAGGTATACAGACAGACTGATCAGATAGGTATACAGACAGACCAACAGACAGACAGTTCAGATAGGTATACGAACAGACCCACAGACAGAAAGATCAGATAGGTATACAGACAGACCAACAGACAGAAAGATCAGATAGGTATACAGACAGACCAACAGACAGACAGATCAGATAGGTATACAGACACACCAACAGACAGACAGATCAGATAGGTATACAGACAGACTGATCAGATAGGTATACAGACAGACCAACAGACAGACAGATCAGATAGGTATACAGACACACCAACAGACAGACAGATCACATAGGTATACAGACAGATTGATCAGATAGGTATACAGAAAGACCAACAGACAGACACATCAGGTAGGTATACAGACAGACCAACAGACAGAAAGATCAGATAGGTATACAGACAGACCAACAGACAGAAAGATCAGATAGGTATACAGACAGACCAACAGATAGACAGATCAGATAGGTATACAGACAGACCAATAGACAGACAGATCAGAGGGGTATACAGAAAGACTGATCAGATAGGTATACAGACAGACCAAAAGACAGAAAGATCAGATAGGTATACAGACAGACCAAGAGACAGAAAGATCAGATAGGTATACAGACAGACCAACAGACAGAAAGATCAGATAGGTATACAGACAGACCAACAGATAGACAGATCAGATAGGTATACAGACAGACCAACAGACAGACAGATCAGATAGGTATACAGACAGACTGATCAGATAGGTATACAGACACACCAACAGACAGACAGATCAGATAGGTATACAGACAGACTGATCAGATAGGTATACAGACAGACCAACAGACAGACAGATCAGATAGGTATACAGACAGACCAACAGACAGAAAGATCAGATAGGTATACAGACAGACCAACAGACAGAAAGATCAGATAGGTATACAGACAGACCAACAGACAGACAGATCAGATAGGTATACAGACAGACCAGCAGACACACAGATCAGATAGGTATATAGACACACCAACAGACAGACAGATCAGATAGGTATACAGACAGACTGATCAGATAGGTATACAGACAGACCAAAAGACAGACAGATCAGATAGGTATACAGACACACCAACAGACAGACAGATCAGATAGGTATACAAACAGACTGATCAGATAGGTATACAGACAGACCAACAGACAGACAGATCAGATAGGTATACAGACAGACCAACAGACAGAAAGATCAGATAGGTATACAGACAGACCAACAGACAGAAAGATCAGATAGGTATACAGACAGACCAACAGACAGAAAGATCAGATAGGTATACAGACAGACCAACAGACAGACAGATCAGATAGGTATACAGACAGACCAATAGACAGACAGATCAGATAGGTATACAGACAGACAGATCAGATAGGTATACAGACAGACCAACAGACAGAAAGATCAGATAGGTATACAGACAGACCAACAGACAGAAAGATCAGATAGGTATACAGACAGACCAACAGACAGACAGATCAGATAGGTATACAGACAGAACAACAGACAGACAGATCAGATAGGTATACAGACAGACCAACAGACAGACAGATCAGATAGGTATACAGACAGACCAAAAGACAGACCGATCAGATAGGTATACAGACAGACTGATCAGATAGGTATACAGACATACCAACAGACAGACAGATCAGATAGGTATACAGACAAACCAACAGACAGACAGATCAGATAGGTATACAGACAGACCAACAGACAGAAAGATCAAGATATGTATACAGACAGACCAACAGATAGACAGATCAGATAGGTATACAGACAGACCAACAGACAGACAGATCAGATAGGTATACAGACAGACTGATCAGATAGGTATACAGACAGACCAACAGACAGACAGTTCAGATAGGTATACGAACAGACCCACAGACAGAAAGATCAGATAGGTATACAGACAGACCAACAGACAGAAAGATCAGATAGGTATACAGACAGACCAACTGACAGACAGATCAGATAGGTATACAGACACACCAACAGACAGACAGATCAGATAGGTATACAGACAGACTGATCAGATAGGTATACAGACAGACCAACAGACAGACAGATCAGATAGGTATACAGACACACCAACAGACAGACAGATCAGATAGGTATACAGACAGACTGATCAGATAGGTATACAGAAAGACCAACAGACAGACAGATCAGGTAGGTATACAGACAGACCAACAGACAGAAAGATCAGATAGGTATACAGACAGACCAACAGACAGAAAGATCAGATAGGTATACAGACAGACCAACAGATAGACAGATCAGATAGGTATACAGACAGACCAATGAACAGACAGATCAGATAGGTATACAGACAGACTGATCAGATAGGTATACAGACAGACCAACAGACAGAAAGATCAGATAGGTATACAGACAGACCAACAGATAGACAGATCAAATAGGTATACAGACAGACTGATCAGATAGGTATACAGAAAGACCAACAGACAGACAGATCAGATAGGTATACAGACAGACCAACAGACAGAAAGATCAGATAGGTATACAGACAGACCACAGACAGACAGATCACATAGGTATACAGACAGACTGATCAGATAGGTATACAGAAAGACCAACAGACAGACAGATCAGGTAGGTATACAGACAGACCAACAGACAGAAGGATCAGATAGGTATACAGACAGACCAACAGACAGAAAGATCAGATAGGTATACAGACAGACCAACAGATAGACAGATCAGATAGGTATACAGACAGACCAATAGACAGACAGATCAGAGGGGTATACAGACAGACTGATCAGATAGGTATACAGACAGACCAACAGACAGAAAGATCAGATAGGTATACAGACAGACCAAGAGACAGAAAGATCAGATAGGTTTATCAGACAGACCAACAGACAGAAAGATCAGATAGGTATACAGACAGACCAACATATAGACAGATCAGATAGGTATACAGACAGACCAACAGACAGACAGATCAGATAGGTATACAGACAGACTGATCAGATAGGTATACAGACACACCAACAGACAGACAGATCAGATAGGTATACAGACAGACTGATCAGATAGGTATACAGACAGACCAACTGACAGACAGATCAGATAGGTATACAAACAGACCAACAGACAGACTGATCAGATAGGTATACAGACAGACCAACAGACAGACAGATCAGATAGGTATACAGACAGACCAACAGACAGAAAGATCAGATAGGTATACAGACAAACCAACAGACAGACAGATCAGATAGGTATACAGACAGACCAACAGACAGAAAGATCAAGATAGGTATACAGACAGACCAACAGATAGACAGATCAGATAGGTATACAGACAGACCAACAGACAGACAGATCAGATAGGTATACAGACAGACCAAAAGACAGACAGATCAGATAGGTATACAGACAGACTGATCAGATAGGTATACAGACAGAACAACAGACAGACAGATCAGATAGGTATACAGACAGACCAACAGACAGAAAGATCAGATAGGTATACAGACAAACCAACTGACAGACAGATCAGATAGGTATACAGACAGACCAACAGACAGAAAGATCAAGATAGGTATACAGACAGACCAACAGATAGACAGATCAGATAGGTATACAGACAGACCAACAGACAGACAGATCAGATAGGTATACAGACACACCAACAGACAGACAGATCAGATAGGTATACAGACAGACTGATCAGATAGGTATACAGACAGACCAACAGACAGACAGATCAGATAGGTATACAGACAGACCAACAGACAGACAGTTCAGATAGGTATACAGACAGACCAACAGACAGAAAGATCAGATAGGTATACAGACAGACCAACAGATTGACAGATCAGATAGGTATACAGACACACCAACAGACAGACAGATCAGATAGGTATACAGACAGACTGATCAGATAGGTATACAGACAGACCAACAGACAGACAGATCAGATAGGTATACAGACACACCAACAGACAGACAGATCACATAGGTATACAGACAGACTGATCAGATAGGTATACAGAAAGACCAACAGACAGACAGATCAGGTAGGTATACAGACAGACCAACAGACAGAAAGATCAGATAGGTATACAGACAGACCAACAGACAGAAAGGTCCGATAGGTATACAGACAGACCAACAGACAGAAAGATCAGATAGGTATACAGACAGACCAACAGACAGACAGATCAGATAGGTATACAGACAGACAGATCAGATAGGTATACAGACAGACCAACAGACAGACAGATCAGATAGGTATACAGACAGACCAACAGACAGAAAGATCAGATAGGTATACAGACAGACCAACAGACAGAAAGATCAGATAGGTATACAGACAGAACAACAGACAGAAGGATCACATAGGTATACAGACAGACCAACAGACAGACAGATCAGATAGGTATACAGACAGACCAACAGACAGAAAGATCAGATAGGTATACAGACAGACCAACAGACAGAAAGATCAGATAGGTGTACAGACAGACCAACAGAAAGACAGATCAGATAGGTATACAGACAGACCAACAGACAGACAGATCACATAGGTATACAGACAGACCAACAGATAGACAGATCAGATAGGTATACAGACAGACCAACAGACAGACAGATCAGATAGGTATACAGACAGACCAACAGACAGACAGATCAGATAGGTATACAGACAGAACAACAGACAGACAGATCAGATAGGTATACAGACAGACCAACAGACAGACAGATCAGATAGGTATACAGATAGACTGATCAGATAGGTATACAGACAGACCAACAGACAGACAGATCAGATAGGTATACAGACAGACCAACAGACAGAAAGATCAGATAGGTATACAGACAAACCAACAGACAGACAGATCAGATAGGTATACAGACAGACCAACAGACAGAAAGATCAAGATAGGTATACAGACAGACCAACAGATAGACAGATCAGATAGGTATACAGACAGACCAACAGACAGACAGATCAGATAGGTATACAGACACACCAACAGACAGACAGATCAGATAGGTATACAGACAGACTGATCAGATAGGTATACAGACAGACCAACATACAGACAGATCAGATAGGTATACAGACAGACCAACAGACAGACAGTTCAGATAGGTATACAGACAGACCAACAGACAGAAAGATCAGATAGGTATACAGACAGACCAACAGATAGACAGATCAGATAGGTATACAGACAGACCAACAGACAGAAAGATCAGATAGGTATACAGACAGACTGATCAGATAGGTATACAGACAGACCAACAGACAGACAGTTCAGATAGGTATACGAACAGACCCACAGACAGAAAGATCAGATAGGTATACAGACAGACCAACAGACAGAAAGATCAGATAGGTATACAGACAGACCAACAGACAGACAGATCAGATAGGTATACAGACACACCAACAGACAGACAGATCAGATAGGTATACAGACAGACTGATCAGATAGGTATACAGACAGACCAACAGACAGACAGATCAGATAGGTATACAGACACACCAACAGACAGACAGATCACATAGGTATACAGACAGATTGATCAGATAGGTGTACAGACAGACCAACAGACAGAAAGATCAGATAGGTATACAGACAGACCAACAGACAGAAAGATCAGATAGGTATACAGACAGACCAACAGATAGACAGATCAGATAGGTATACAGACAGACCAATAGACAGACAGATCAGAGGGGTATACAGAAAGACTGATCAGATAGGTATACAGACAGACCAAAAGACAGAAAGATCAGATAGGTATACAGACAGACCAAGAGACAGAAAGATCAGATAGGTATACAGACAGACCAACAGACAGAAAGATCAGATAGGTATACAGACAGACCAACAGATAGACAGATCAGATAGGTATACAGACAGACCAACAGACAGACAGATCAGATAGGTATACAGACAGACTGATCAGATAGGTATACAGACACACCAACAGACAGACAGATCAGATAGGTATACAGACAGACTGATCAGATAGGTATACAGACAGACCAACAGACAGACAGATCAGATAGGTATACAGACAGACCAACAGACAGAAAGATCAGATAGGTATACAGACAGACCAACAGACAGAAAGATCAGATAGGTATACAGACAGACCAACAGACAGACAGATCAGATAGGTATACAGACAGACCAGCAGACACACAGATCAGATAGGTATATAGACACACCAACAGACAGACAGATCAGATAGGTATACAGACAGACTGATCAGATAGGTATACAGACAGACCAAAAGACAGACAGATCAGATAGTTATACAGACACACCAACAGACAGACAGATCAGATAGGTATACAAACAGACTGATCAGATAGGTATACAGACAGACCAACAGACAGACAGATCAGATAGGTATACAGACAGACCAACAGACAGAAAGATCAGATAGGTATACAGACAGACCAACAGACAGAAAGATCAGGTAGGTATACAGACAGACCAACAGACAGAAAGATCAGATAGGTATACAGACAGACCAACAGACAGACAGATCAGATAGGTATACAGACAGACCAACAGATAGACAGATCAGATAGGTATACAGACAGACCAATAGACAGACAGATCAGAGGGGTATACAGACAGACTGATCAGATAGGTATACAGACAGACCAACAGACAGAAAGATCAGATAGGTATACAGACAGACCAAGAGACAGAAAGATCAGATAGGTTTATCAGACAGACCAACAGACAGAAAGATCAGATAGGTATACAGACAGACCAACATATAGACAGATCAGATAGGTATACAGACAGACCAACAGACAGACAGATCAGATAGGTATACAGACAGACTGATCAGATAGGTATACAGACACACCAACAGACAGACAGATCAGATAGGTATACAGACAGACTGATCAGATAGGTATACAGACAGACCAACTGACAGACAGATCAGATAGGTATACAAACAGACCAACAGACAGACTGATCAGATAGGTATACAGACAGACCAACAGACAGACAGATCAGATAGGTATACAGACAGACCAACAGACAGAAAGATCAGATAGGTATACAGACAAACCAACAGACAGACAGATCAGATAGGTATACAGACAGACCAACAGACAGAAAGATCAAGATAGGTATACAGACAGACCAACAGATAGACAGATCAGATAGGTATACAGACAGACCAACAGACAGACAGATCAGATAGGTATACAGACAGACCAAAAGACAGACAGATCAGATAGGTATACAGACAGACTGATCAGATAGGTATACAGACAGAACAACAGACAGACAGATCAGATAGGTATACAGACAGACCAACAGACAGAAAGATCAGATAGGTATACAGACAAACCAACAGACAGACAGATCAGATAGGTATACAGACAGACCAACAGACAGAAAGATCAAGATAGGTATACAGACAGACCAACAGATAGACAGATCAGATAGGTATACAGACAGACCAACAGACAGACAGATCAGATAGGTATACAGACACACCAACAGACAGACAGATCAGATAGGTATACAGACAGACTGATCAGATAGGTATACAGACAGACCAACAGACAGACAGATCAGATAGGTATACAGACAGACCAACAGACAGACAGTTCAGATAGGTATACAGACAGACCAACAGACAGAAAGATCAGATAGGTATACAGACAGACCAACAGATTGACAGATCAGATAGGTATACAGACACACCAACAGACAGACAGATCAGATAGGTATACAGACAGACTGATCAGATAGGTATACAGACAGACCAACAGACAGACAGATCAGATAGGTATACAGACACACCAACAGACAGACAGATCACATAGGTATACAGACAGACTGATCAGATAGGTATACAGAAAGACCAACAGACAGACAGATCAGGTAGGTATACAGACAGACCAACAGACAGAAAGATCAGATAGGTATACAGACAGACCAACAGACAGAAAGGTCCGATAGGTATACAGACAGACCAACAGACAGAAAGATCAGATAGGTATACAGACAGACCAACAGACAGACAGATCAGATAGGTATACAGACAGACAGATCAGATAGGTATACAGACAGACCAACAGACAGACAGATCAGATAGGTATACAGACAGACCAACAGACAGAAAGATCAGATAGGTATACAGACAGACCAACAGACAGAAAGATCAGATAGGTATACAGACAGAACAACAGACAGAAGGATCACATAGGTATACAGACAGACCAACAGACAGACAGATCAGATAGGTATACAGACAGACCAACAGACAGAAAGATCAGATAGGTATACAGACAGACCAACAGACAGAAAGATCAGATAGGTGTACAGACAGACCAACAGAAAGACAGATCAGATAGGTATACAGACAGACCAACAGACAGACAGATCACATAGGTATACAGACAGACCAACAGATAGACAGATCAGATAGGTATACAGACAGACCAACAGACAGACAGATCAGATAGGTATACAGACAGACCAACAGACAGACAGATCAGATAGGTATACAGACAGAACAACAGACAGACAGATCAGATAGGTATACAGACAGACCAACAGACAGACAGATCAGATAGGTATACAGACAGACTGATCAGATAGGTATACAGACAGACCAACAGACAGACAGATCAGATAGGTATACAGACAGACCAACAGACAGAAAGATCAGATAGGTATACAGACAAACCAACAGACAGACAGATCAGATAGGTATACAGACAGACCAACAGACAGAAAGATCAAGATAGGTATACAGACAGACCAACAGATAGACAGATCAGATAGGTATACAGACAGACCAACAGACAGACAGATCAGATAGGTATACAGACACACCAACAGACAGACAGATCAGATAGGTATACAGACAGACTGATCAGATAGGTATACAGACAGACCAACATACAGACAGATCAGATAGGTATACAGACAGACCAACAGACAGACAGTTCAGATAGGTATACAGACAGACCAACAGACAGAAAGATCAGATAGGTATACAGACAGACCAACAGATAGACAGATCAGATAGGTATACAGACAGACCAACAGACAGAAAGATCAGATAGGTATACAGACAGACTGATCAGATAGGTATACAGACAGACCAACAGACAGACAGTTCAGATAGGTATACGAACAGACCCACAGACAGAAAGATCAGATAGGTATACAGACAGACCAACAGACAGAAAGATCAGATAGGTATACAGACAGACCAACAGACAGACAGATCAGATAGGTATACAGACACACCAACAGACAGACAGATCAGATAGGTATACAGACAGACTGATCAGATAGGTATACAGACAGACCAACAGACAGACAGATCAGATAGGTATACAGACACACCAACAGACAGACAGATCACATAGGTATACAGACAGATTGATCAGATAGGTGTACAGACAGACCAACAGACAGAAAGATCAGATAGGTATACAGACAGACCAACAGACAGAAAGATCAGATAGGTATACAGACAGACCAACAGATAGACAGATCAGATAGGTATACAGACAGACCAATAGACAGACAGATCAGAGGGGTATACAGAAAGACTGATCAGATAGGTATACAGACAGACCAAAAGACAGAAAGATCAGATAGGTATACAGACAGACCAAGAGACAGAAAGATCAGATAGGTATACAGACAGACCAACAGACAGAAAGATCAGATAGGTATACAGACAGACCAACAGATAGACAGATCAGATAGGTATACAGACAGACCAACAGACAGACAGATCAGATAGGTATACAGACAGACTGATCAGATAGGTATACAGACACACCAACAGACAGACAGATCAGATAGGTATACAGACAGACTGATCAGATAGGTATACAGACAGACCAACAGACAGACAGATCAGATAGGTATACAGACAGACCAACAGACAGAAAGATCAGATAGGTATACAGACAGACCAACAGACAGAAAGATCAGATAGGTATACAGACAGACCAACAGACAGACAGATCAGATAGGTATACAGACAGACCAGCAGACACACAGATCAGATAGGTATATAGACACACCAACAGACAGACAGATCAGATAGGTATACAGACAGACCAAAAGACAGACAGATCAGATAGTTATACAGACACACCAACAGACAGACAGATCAGATAGGTATACAAACAGACTGATCAGATAGGTATACAGACAGACCAACAGACAGACAGATCAGATAGGTATACAGACAGACCAACAGACAGAAAGATCAGATAGGTATACAGACAGACCAACAGACAGAAAGATCAGGTAGGTATACAGACAGACCAACAGACAGAAAGATCAGATAGGTATACAGACAGACCAACAGACAGACAGATCAGATAGGTATACAGACAGACCAACAGATAGACAGATCAGATAGGTATACAGACAGACCAATAGACAGACAGATCAGAGGGGTATACAGACAGACTGATCAGATAGGTATACAGACAGACCAACAGACAGAAAGATCAGATAGGTATACAGACAGACCAAGAGACAGAAAGATCAGATAGGTTTATCAGACAGACCAACAGACAGAAAGATCAGATAGGTATACAGACAGACCAACATATAGACAGATCAGATAGGTATACAGACAGACCAACAGACAGACAGATCAGATAGGTATACAGACAGACTGATCAGATAGGTATACAGACACACCAACAGACAGACAGATCAGATAGGTATACAGACAGACTGATCAGATAGGTATACAGACAGACCAACTGACAGACAGATCAGATAGGTATACAAACAGACCAACAGACAGACTGATCAGATAGGTATACAGACAGACCAACAGACAGACAGATCAGATAGGTATACAGACAGACCAACAGACAGAAAGATCAGATAGGTATACAGACAAACCAACAGACAGACAGATCAGATAGGTATACAGACAGACCAACAGACAGAAAGATCAAGATAGGTATACAGACAGACCAACAGATAGACAGATCAGATAGGTATACAGACAGACCAACAGACAGACAGATCAGATAGGTATACAGACAGACCAAAAGACAGACAGATCAGATAGGTATACAGACAGACTGATCAGATAGGTATACAGACAGAACAACAGACAGACAGATCAGATAGGTATACAGACAGACCAACAGACAGAAAGATCAGATAGGTATACAGACAAACCAACAGACAGACAGATCAGATAGGTATACAGACAGACCAACAGACAGAAAGATCAAGATAGGTATACAGACAGACCAACAGATAGACAGATCAGATAGGTATACAGACAGACCAACAGACAGACAGATCAGATAGGTATACAGACACACCAACAGACAGACAGATCAGATAGGTATACAGACAGACTGATCAGATAGGTATACAGACAGACCAACAGACAGACAGATCAGATAGGTATACAGACAGACCAACAGACAGACAGTTCAGAGAGGTATACAGACAGACCAACAGACAGAAAGATCAGATAGGTATACAGACAGACCAACAGATTGACAGATCAGATAGGTATACAGACACACCAACAGACAGACAGATCAGATAGGTATACAGACAGACTGATCAGATAGGTATACAGACAGACCAACAGACAGACAGATCAGATAGGTATACAGACACACCAACAGACAGACAGATCACATAGGTATACAGACAGACTGATCAGATAGGTATACAGAAAGACCAACAGACAGACAGATCAGGTAGGTATACAGACAGACCAACAGACAGAAAGATCAGATAGGTATACAGACAGACCAACAGACAGAAAGGTCCGATAGGTATACAGACAGACCAACAGACAGAAAGATCAGATAGGTATACAGACAGACCAACAGACAGACAGATCAGATAGGTATACAGACAGACAGATCAGATAGGTATACAGACAGACCAACAGACAGACAGATCAGATAGGTATACAGACAGACCAACAGACAGAAAGATCAGATAGGTATACAGACAGACCAACAGACAGAAAGATCAGATAGGTATACAGACAGAACAACAGACAGAAGGATCACATAGGTATACAGACAGACCAACAGACAGACAGATCAGATAGGTATACAGACAGACCAACAGACAGAAAGATCAGATAGGTATACAGACAGACCAACAGACAGAAAGATCAGATAGGTGTACAGACAGACCAACAGAAAGACAGATCAGATAGGTATACAGACAGACCAACAGACAGACAGATCACATAGGTATACAGACAGACCAACAGATAGACAGATCAGATAGGTATACAGACAGACCAACAGACAGACAGATCAGATAGGTATACAGACAGACCAACAGACAGACAGATCAGATAGGTATACAGACAGAACAACAGACAGACAGATCAGATAGGTATACAGACAGACCAACAGACAGACAGATCAGATAGGTATACAGACAGACTGATCAGATAGGTATACAGACAGACCAACAGACAGACAGATCAGATAGGTATACAGACAGACCAACAGACAGAAAGATCAGATAGGTATACAGACAAACCAACAGACAGACAGATCAGATAGGTATACAGACAGACCAACAGACAGAAAGATCAAGATAGGTATACAGACAGACCAACAGATAGACAGATCAGATAGGTATACAGACAGACCAACAGACAGACAGATCAGATAGGTATACAGACACACCAACAGACAGACAGATCAGATAGGTATACAGACAGACTGATCAGATAGGTATACAGACAGACCAACAGACAGACAGATCAGATAGGTATACAGACAGACCAACAGACAGACAGTTCAGATAGGTATACAGACAGACCAACAGACAGAAAGATCAGATAGGTATACAGACAGACCAACAGATAGACAGATCAGATAGGTATACAGACAGACCAACAGACAGAAAGATCAGATAGGTATACAGACAGACTGATCAGATAGGTATACAGACAGACCAACAGACAGACAGTTCAGATAGGTATACGAACAGACCCACAGACAGAAAGATCAGATAGGTATACAGACAGACAGATCAGATAGGTATACAGACAGACCAACAGACAGAAAGATCAGATAGGTATACAGACAGACCAATAGACAGACAGATCAGATAGGTATACAGACAGACAGATCAGATAGGTATACAGACAGACCAACAGACAGAAAGATCAGATAGGTATACAGACAGACCAACAGACAGAAAGATCAGATAGGTATACAGACAGACCAACAGACAGACAGATCAGATAGGTATACAGACAGAACAACAGACAGACAGATCAGATAGGTATACAGACAGACCAACAGACAGACAGATCAGATAGGTATACAGACAAACAGATCAGATAGCTATACAGACAGACCAACAGACAGACAGATCAGATAGGTATACAGACAGACCAAAAGACAGACAGATCAGATAGGTATACAGACAGACTGATCAGATAGGTATACAGACAGACCAACAGACAGACAGATCAGATAGGTATACAGACAAACCAACAGACAGACAGATCAGATAGGTATACAGACAGACCAACAGACAGAAAGATCAAGATAGGTATACAGACAGACCAACAGATAGACAGATCAGATAGGTATACAGACAGACCAACAGACAGACAGATCAGATAGGTATACAGACAGACTGATCAGATAGGTATACAGACAGACCCACAGACAGAAAGATCAGATAGGTATACAGACAGACCAACAGACAGACAGATCAGATAGGTATACAGACACACCAACAGACAGACAGATCAGATAGGTATACAGACAGACTGATCAGATAGGTATACAGACAGACCAACAGACAGACAGATCAGATAGGTATACAGACACACCAACAGACAGACAGATCAGATAGGTATACAGACAGACTGATCAGATAGGTATACAGAAAGACCAACAGACAGACAGATCAGGTAGGTATACAGACAGACCAACAGACAGACAGATTAGATAGGTATACAGACAGACTGATCAGATAGGTATACAGACAGACCAACAGACAGACAGATCAGATAGGTATACAGATAGACCAACAGACAGAAAGATCAGATAGGTATACAGACAGACCAAGAGACAGAAAGATCAGATAGGTATACAGACAGACCAACAGACAGACAGATCAGATAGGTATACAGACAGACAGATCAGATAGGTATACAGACAGACCAACAGATAGACAGATCAGATAGGTATACAGACAGACCAACAGACAGAAAGATCAGATAGGTATACAGACAGACCAACAGACAGAAAGATCAGATAGGTATACAGACAGAACAACAGACAGAAGGATCACATAGGTATACAGACAGACCAACAGACAGACAGATCAGATAGGTATACAGACAGACCAACAGACAGAAAGATCAGATAGGTATACAGACAGACCAACAGACAGAAAGATCAGATAGGTATACAGACAGACCAACAGACAGACAGATCAGATAGGTATACAGACAGAACAACAGACAGACAGATCAGATAGGTATACAGACAGACCAACAGACAGACAGATCAGATAGGTATACAGACAGACAGATCAGATAGCTATACAGACAGACCAACAGACAGACAGATCAGATAGGTATACAGACAGACCAAAAGACAGACAGATCAGATAGGTATACAGACAGACTGATCAGATAGGTATACAGACAGACCAACAGACAGACAGATCAGATAGGTATACAGACAGACCAACAGACAGAAAGATCCGATAGGTATACAGACAGACCAACAGACAGAAAGATCAGATAGGTATACAGACAGACCAACAGACAGACAGATCAGATAGGTATACAGACAGACCAATGAACAGACAGATCAGATAGGTATACAGACAGACTGATCAGATAGGTATACAGACAGACCAACAGACAGAAAGATCAGATAGGTATACAGACAGACCAACAGACAGAAAGATCAGATAGGTATACAGACAGACCAACAGATAGACAGATCAGATAGGTATACAGACAGACTGATCAGATAGGTATACAGAAAGACCAACAGACAGACAGATCAGATAGGTATACAGACAGACCAACAGACAGAAAGATCAGATAGGTATACAGACAGACCACAGACAGACAGATCACATAGGTATACAGACAGACTGATCAGATAGGTATACAGAAAGACCAACAGACAGACAGATCAGGTAGGTATACAGACAGACCAACAGACAGAAAGATCAGATAGGTATACAGACAGACCAACAGACAGAAAGATCAGATAGGTATACAGACAGACCAACAGATAGACAGATCAGATAGGTATACAGACAGACCAATAGACAGACAGATCAGAGGGGTATACAGACAGACTGATCAGATAGGTATACAGACAGACCAACAGACAGAAAGATCAGATAGGTATACAGACAGACCAAGAGACAGAAAGATCAGATAGGTTTATCAGACAGACCAACAGACAGAAAGATCAGATAGGTATACAGACAGACCAACATATAGACAGATCAGATAGGTATACAGACAGACCAACAGACAGACAGATCAGATAGGTATACAGACAGACTGATCAGATAGGTATACAGAAACACCAACAGACAGACAGATCAGATAGGTATACAGACAGACTGATCAGATAGGTATACAGACAGACCAACTGACAGACAGATCAGATAGGTATACAGACAGACCAACAGACAGAAAGATCAGATAGGTATACAGACAGACCAACAGACAGACAGATCAGATAGGTATACAGACAGACCAGCAGACACACAGATCAGATAGGTATATAGACACACCAACAGACAGACAGATCAGATAGGTATACAGACAGACTGATCAGATAGGTATACAGACAGACCAACAGACAGAAAGATCAGATAGGTATACAGACAGACCAACAGATAGACAGATCAGATAGGTATACAAACAGACCAATATACAGACAGATCAGATAGGTATACAGACAGACTGATCAGATAGGTATACAGAAAGACCAACAGACAGACAGATCAGATAGGTATACAGACAGACCAACAGACAGAAAGATCAGATAGGTATACAGACAGACCACAGACAGACAGATCACATAGGTATACAGACAGACTGATCAGATAGGTATACAGAAAGACCAACAGACAGACAGATCAGGTAGGTATACAGACAGACCAACAGACAGAAAGATCAGATAGGTATACAGACAGACCAACAGATAGACAGATCAGATAGGTATACAGACAGACCAATAGACAGACAGATCAGAGGGGTATACAGACAGACTGATCAGATAGGTATACAGACAGACCAACAGACAGAAAGATCAGATAGGTATACAGACAGACCAAGAGACAGAAAGATCAGATAGGTTTATCAGACAGACCAACAGACAGAAAGATCAGATAGGTATACAGACAGACCAACATATAGACAGATCAGATAGGTATACAGACAGACCAACAGACAGACAGATCA
The DNA here is from genome assembly GCF_029633865.1 of Lampris incognitus. Classification (NCBI taxonomy): domain Eukaryota; kingdom Metazoa; phylum Chordata; class Actinopteri; order Lampriformes; family Lampridae; genus Lampris; species Lampris incognitus. The sequence continues at coordinate 72,631,865 of NC_079211.1, forward strand.
GATAGGTATACAGACAGACTGATCAGATAGGTATACAGAAACACCAACAGACAGACAGATCAGATAGGTATACAGACAGACTGATCAGATAGGTATACAGACAGACCAACTGACAGACAGATCAGATAGGTATACAGACAGACCAACAGACAGAAAGATCAGATAGGTATACAGACAGACCAACAGACAGACAGATCAGATAGGTATACAGACAGACCAGCAGACACACAGATCAGATAGGTATATAGACACACCAACAGACAGACAGATCAGATAGGTATACAGACAGACTGATCAGATAGGTATACAGACAGACCAACAGACAGACAGATCAGATAGGTATACAGACACACCAACAGACAGACAGATCAGATAGGTATACAGACAGACTGATCAGATAGGTATACAGACAGACCAACAGACAGACAGATCAGATAGGTATACAGACAGACCAACAGACAGAAAGATCAGATAGGTATACAGGCAGACCAACAGACAGAAAGATCAGATAGGTATACAGACAGACCAACAGACAGAAAGATCAGATAGGTATACAGACAGACCAACAGACAGACAGATCAGATAGGTATACAGACAGACCAACAGACACACAGATCAGATAGGTATACAGACACACCAACAGACAGACAGATCAGATAGGTATACAGACAGACTGATCAGATAGGTATACAGACAGACCAACAGACAGACAGATCAGATAGGTATACAGACAGACCAATAGACAGACAGATCAGATAGGTATACAGACAGACAGATCAGATAGGTATACAGACAGACCAACAGACAGAAAGATCAGATAGGTATACAGACAGACCAACAGACAGAAAGATCAGATAGGTATACAGACAGACCAACAGACAGACAGATCAGATAGGTATACAGACAGAACAACAGACAGACAGATCAGATAGGTATACAGACAGACCAACAGACAGACAGATCAGATAGGTATACAGACAAACAGATCAGATAGCTATACAGACAGACCAACAGACAGACAGATCAGATAGGTATACAGACAGACCAAAAGACAGACAGATCAGATAGGTATACAGACAGACTGATCAGATAGGTATACAGACAGACCAACAGACAGACAGATCAGATAGGTATACAGACAAACCAACAGACAGACAGGTCAGATAGGTATACAGACAGACCAACAGACAGAAAGATCAAGATAGGTATACAGACAGACCAACAGATAGACAGATCAGATAGGTATACAGACAGACCAACAGACAGACAGTTCAGATAGGTATACGAACAGACCCACAGACAGAAAGATCAGATAGGTATACAGACAGACCAACAGACAGAAAGATCAGATAGGTATACAGACAGACCAACAGACAGACAGATCAGATAGGTATACAGACACACCAACAGACAGACAGATCAGATAGGTATACAGACAGATTGATCAGATAGGTATACAGACAGACCAACAGACAGACAGATCAGATAGGTATACAGACACACCAACAGACAGACAGATCAGATAGGTATACAGACAGACTGATCAGATAGGTATACAGAAAGACAAAAAGACAGACAGATCAGGTAGGTATACAGACAGACCAACAGACAGAAAGATCAGATAGGTATACAGACAGACCAACAGACAGAAAGATCAGATAGGTATACAGACAGACCAACAGATAGACAGATCAGATAGGTATACAGACAGACCAATGAACAGACAGATCAGATAGGTATACAGACAGACTGATCAGATAGGTGTACAGACAGACCAACAGACAGAAAGATCAGATAGGTATACAGACAGACCAACAGACAGAAAGATCAGATAGGTATACAGACAGACCAACAGATAGACAGATCATATAGGTATACAAACAGACCAATATACAGACAGATCAGATAGGTATACAGACAGACTGATCAGATAGGTATACAGACAGTCCAACAGACAGACAGATCAGATAGGTATACAGACAGACCAACAGACAGAAAGATCAGATAGGTATACAGACAGACCAAGAGACAGACAGATCAGATAGGTATACAGACAGACCAACAGACAGACAGATCAGATAGGTATACAGACAGACCAACAGACAGAAATATCAGATAGCTATACAGACAGACCAACAGACAGAAAGATCAGATAGGTATACAGACAGACCGACAGACAGAAAGATCAGATAGGTGTACAGACAGACCAACAGACAGACAGATCAGATAGGTATACAGACAGACTGATCAGATAGGTATACAGACAGACCAACATTCAGACAGATCAGATAGGTATACAGACAGACCAACGGACAGAAAGATCAGATAGGTATACAGACAGACATACAGACAGACAGATCAGATAGGTATACAGACAGACCAACAGACAGACAGATCAGATAGGTATACAGACAGACCAACAGACAGAAAGATCAGATAGGTATACAGACAGACCAACAGACAGACAGATCAGATAGGTATACAGACAGACCAAAAGACACACAGATCAGATAGGTATACAGACACAACAACAGACAGACAGATCAGATAGGTATACAGACAGACTGATCAGACAGGTATACAGACAGACCAACAGACAGACAGATCAGATAGGTATACAGACAGACCAACAGACAGACAGATCAGATAGGTATACAGACACACCAACAGACAGACAGATCAGATAGGTATACAGACAGACTGATCAGATAGGTATACAGACAGACCAACAGACAGACAGATCAGATAGGTATACAGACAGACCAACAGACAGAAAGATCAGATAGGTATACAGACAGACCAACAGACAGAAAGATCAGATAGGTATACAGACAGACCAACAGACAGAAAGATCAGATAGGTATACAGACAGACCAACAGACAGACAGATCAGATAGGTATACAGACAGACCAACAGACACACAGATCAGATAGGTATACAGACACACCAACAGACAGACAGATCAGATAGGTATACAGACAGACTGATCAGATAGGTATACAGACAGACCAACAGACAGACAGATCAGATAGGTATACAGACAGACCAATAGACAGACAGATCAGATAGGTATACAGACAGACAGATCAGATAGGTATACAGACAGACCAACAGACAGAAAGATCAGATAGGTATACAGACAGACCAACAGACAGAAAGATCAGATAGGTATACAGACAGACCAACAGGCAGACAGATCAGATAGGTATACAGACAGAACAACAGACAGACAGATCAGATAGGTATACAGACAGACCAACAGACAGACAGATCAGATAGGTATACAGACAAACAGATCAGATAGCTATACAGACAGACCAACAGACAGACAGATCAGATAGGTATACAGACAGACCAAAAGACAGACAGATCAGATAGGTATACAGACAGACTGATCAGATAGGTATACAGACAGACCAACAGACAGACAGATCAGATAGGTATACAGACAAACCAACAGACAGACAGATCAGATAGGTATACAGACAGACCAACAGACAGAAAGATCAAGATAGGTATACAGACAGACCAACAGATAGACAGATCAGATAGGTATACAGACAGACCAACAGACAGACAGATCAGATAGGTATACAGACAGACTGATCAGATAGGTATACAGACAGACCCACAGACAGAAAGATCAGATAGGTATACAGACAGACCAACAGACAGACAGATCAGATAGGTATACAGACACACCAACAGACAGACAGATCAGATAGGTATACAGACAGACTGATCAGATAGGTATACAGACAGACCAACAGACAGACAGATCAGATAGGTATACAGACACACCAACAGACAGACAGATCAGATAGGTATACAGACAGACTGATCAGATAGGTATACAGAAAGACCAACAGACAGACAGATCAGGTAGGTATACAGACAGACCAACAGACAGACAGATTAGATAGGTATACAGACAGACTGATCAGATAGGTATACAGACAGACCAACAGACAGACAGATCAGATAGGTATACAGATAGACCAACAGACAGAAAGATCAGATAGGTATACAGACAGACCAAGAGACAGAAAGATCAGATAGGTATACAGACAGACCAACAGACAGACAGATCAGATAGGTATACAGACAGACAGATCAGATAGGTATACAGACAGACCAACAGATAGACAGATCAGATAGGTATACAGACAGACCAACAGACAGAAAGATCAGATAGGTATACAGACAGACCAACAGACAGAAAGATCAGATAGGTATACAGACAGAACAACAGACAGAAGGATCACATAGGTATACAGACAGACCAACAGACAGACAGATCAGATAGGTATACAGACAGACCAACAGACAGAAAGATCAGATAGGTATACAGACAGACCAACAGACAGAAAGATCAGATAGGTATACAGACAGACCAACAGACAGACAGATCAGATAGGTATACAGACAGAACAACAGACAGACAGATCAGATAGGTATACAGACAGACCAACAGACAGACAGATCAGATAGGTATACAGACAGACAGATCAGATAGCTATACAGACAGACCAACAGACAGACAGATCAGATAGGTATACAGACAGACCAAAAGACAGACAGATCAGATAGGTATACAGACAGACTGATCAGATAGGTATACAGACAGACCAACAGACAGACAGATCAGATAGGTATACAGACAGACCAACAGACAGAAAGATCCGATAGGTATACAGACAGACCAACAGACAGAAAGATCAGATAGGTATACAGACAGACCAACAGACAGACAGATCAGATAGGTATACAGACAGACCAACAGACACACAGATCAGATAGGTATACAGATACACCAACAGACAGACAGATCAGATAGGTATACAGACAGACTGATCAGATAGGTATACAGACAGAGCAACAGACAGACAGATCAGATAGGTATACAGACACACCAACAGACAGACAGATCAGATAGGTATACAGACAGACTGATCAGATAGGTATACAGACAGACCAACAGACAGACAGATCAGATAGGTATACAGACAGACCAACAGACAGACAGTTCAGATAGGTATACAGACAGACCAACAGACAGAAAGATCAGATAGGTATACAGACAGACCAACAGATAGACAGATCAGATAGGTATACAGACAGACAAATAGACAGACAGATCAGATAGGTATACAGACAGACAGATCAGATAGGTATACAGACAGAAAAACAGAAAGACAGATTAGATAGGTATACAGACAGACTGATCAGATAGGTATACAGACAGAACAACAGACAGACAGATCAGATAGGTATACAGATAGACCAACAGACAGAAAGATCAGATAGGTATACAGACAGACCAAGAGACAGAAAGATCAGATAGGTATACAGACAGACCAACAGACAGACAGATCAGATAGGTATACAGACAGACAGATCAGATAGGTATACAGACAGACCAACAGACAGACAGATCAGATAGGTATACAGACAGACTTACAGAGAGAAAGATCAGATAGGTATACAGACAGACCAACAGACAGAAAGATCGGATAGGTATACAGACAGAACAACAGACAGAAGGATCACATAGGTATACAGACAGACCAACAGACAGACAGATCAGATATGTATACAGACAGACCAACAGACAGAAAGATCAGATAGGTATAAAGACAGACCAACAGACAGAAAGATCAGATAGGTATACAGACAGACCAACAGACAGAAAGATCAGATAGGTGTACAGACAGACCAACAGAAAGACAGATCAGATAGGTATACAGACAGACCAACAGACAGACAGATCACATAGGTATACAGACAGACCAACAGATAGACAGATCAGATAGGTATACAGACAGACCAACAGACAGACAGATCAGATAGGTATACAGACAGACCAACAGACAGACAGATCAGATAGGTATACAGACAGAACAACAGACAGACAGATCAGATAGGTATACAGACAGACTGATCAGATAGGTATACAGACAGACCAACAGACAGACAGATCAGATAGGTATACAGACAGACCAACAGACAGAAAGATCAGATAGGTATACAGACAGACCAACAGACAGAAAGATCAGATAGGTATACAGACAGACCAACAGACAGACAGATCAGATAGGTATACAGACAGACCAGCAGACACACAGATCAGATAGGTATACAGACACACCAACAGACAGACAGATCAGATAGGTATACAGACAGACTGATCAGATAGGTATACAGACAGACCAACAGACAGACAGATCAGATAGGTATACAGACACACCAACAGACAGACAGATCAGATAGGTATACAGACAGACTGATCAGATAGGTATACAGAAAGACCAACAGACAGACAGATCAGGTAGGTATACAGACAGACCAACAGACAGACAGATTAGATAGGTATACAGACAGACTGATCAGATAGGTATACAGACAGACCAACAGACAGACAGATCAGATAGGTATACAGATAGACCAACAGACAGAAAGATCAGATAGGTATACAGACAGACCAAGAGACAGAAAGATCAGATAGGTATACAGACAGACCAACAGACAGACAGATCAGATAGGTATACAGACAGACAGATCAGATAGGTATACAGACAGACCAACAGATAGACAGATCAGATAGGTATACAGACAGACCAACAGACAGAAAGATCAGATAGGTATACAGACAGACCAACAGACAGAAAGATCAGATAGGTATACAGACAGAACAACAGACAGAAGGATCACATAGGTATACAGACAGACCAACAGACAGACAGATCAGATAGGTATACAGACAGACCAACAGACAGAAAGATCAGATAGGTATACAGACAGACCAACAGACAGAAAGATCAGATAGGTATACAGACAGACCAACAGACAGACAGATCAGATAGGTATACAGACAGAACAACAGACAGACAGATCAGATAGGTATACAGACAGACCAACAGACAGACAGATCAGATAGGTATACAGACAGACAGATCAGATAGTTATACAGACAGACCAACAGACAGACAGATCAGATAGGTATACAGACAGACCAAAAGACAGACAGATCAGATAGGTATACAGACAGACTGATCAGATAGGTATACAGACAGACCAACAGACAGACAGATCAGATAGGTATACAGACAGACCAACAGACAGAAAGATCCGATAGGTATACAGACAGACCAACAGACAGAAAGATCAGATAGGTATACAGACAGACCAACAGACAGACAGATCAGATAGGTATACAGACAGACCAACAGACACACAGATCAGATAGGTATACAGATACACCAACAGACAGACAGATCAGATAGGTATACAGACAGACTGATCAGATAGGTATACAGACAGAGCAACAGACAGACAGATCAGATAGGTATACAGACACACCAACAGACAGACAGATCAGATAGGTATACAGACAGACTGATCAGATAGGTATACAGACAGACCAACAGACAGACAGATCAGATAGGTATACAGACAGACCAACAGACAGACAGTTCAGATAGGTATACAGACAGACCAACAGACAGAAAGATCAGATAGGTATACAGACAGACCAACAGATAGACAGATCAGATAGGTATACAGACAGACCAATAGACAGACAGATCAGATAGGTATACAGACAGACAGATCAGATAGGTATACAGACAGAAAAACAGAAAGACAGATTAGATAGGTATACAGACAGACTGATCAGATAGGTATACAGACAGAACAACAGACAGACAGATCAGATAGGTATACAGATAGACCAACAGACAGAAAGATCAGATAGGTATACAGACAGACCAAGAGACAGAAAGATCAGATAGGTATACAGACAGACCAACAGACAGACAGATCAGATAGGTATACAGACAGACAGATCAGATAGGTATACAGACAGACCAACAGACAGACAGATCAGATAGGTATACAGACAGACTTACAGAGAGAAAGATCAGATAGGTATACAGACAGACCAACAGACAGAAAGATCGGATAGGTATACAGACAGAACAACAGACAGAAGGATCACATAGGTATACAGACAGACCAACAGACAGACAGATCAGATATGTATACAGACAGACCAACAGACAGAAAGATCAGATAGGTATAAAGACAGACCAACAGACAGAAAGATCAGATAGGTATACAGACAGACCAACAGACAGAAAGATCAGATAGGTGTACAGACAGACCAACAGAAAGACAGATCAGATAGGTATACAGACAGACCAAAAGACAGACAGATCAGATAGGTATACAGACAGACTGATCAGATAGGTATACAGAAAGACCAACAGACAGACAGATCAGGTAGGTATACAGACAGACCAACAGACAGAAAGATCAGATAGGTATAAAGACAGACCAACAGACAGAAAGATCAGATAGGTATACAGACAGACCAACAGACAGAAAGATCAGATAGGTGTACAGACAGACCAACAGAAAGACAGATCAGATAGGTATACAGACAGACCAACAGACAGACAGATCACATAGGTATACAGACAGACCAACAGATAGACAGATCAGATAGGTATACAGACAGACCAACAGACAGACAGATCAGATAGGTATACAGACAGACCAACAGACAGACAGATCAGATAGGTATACAGACAGAACAACAGACAGACAGATCAGATAGGTATACAGACAGACTGATCAGATAGGTATACAGACAGACCAACAGACAGACAGATCAGATAGGTATACAGACAGACCAACAGACAGAAAGATCAGATAGGTATACAGACAGACCAACAGACAGAAAGATCAGATAGGTATACAGACAGACCAACAGACAGACAGATCAGATAGGTATACAGACAGACCAGCAGACACACAGATCAGATAGGTATACAGACACACCAACAGACAGACAGATCAGATAGGTATACAGACAGACTGATCAGATAGGTATACAGACAGACCAACAGACAGACAGATCAGATAGGTATACAGACACACCAACAGACAGACAGATCAGATAGGTATACAGACAGACTGATCAGATAGGTATACAGAAAGACCAACAGACAGACAGATCAGGTAGGTATACAGACAGACCAACAGACAGACAGATTAGATAGGTATACAGACAGACTGATCAGATAGGTATACAGACAGACCAACAGACAGACAGATCAGATAGGTATACAGATAGACCAACAGACAGAAAGATCAGATAGGTATACAGACAGACCAAGAGACAGAAAGATCAGATAGGTATACAGACAGACCAACAGACAGACAGATCAGATAGGTATACAGACAGACAGATCAGATAGGTATACAGACAGACCAACAGATAGACAGATCAGATAGGTATACAGACAGACCAACAGACAGAAAGATCAGATAGGTATACAGACAGACCAACAGACAGAAAGATCAGATAGGTATACAGACAGAACAACAGACAGAAGGATCACATAGGTATACAGACAGACCAACAGACAGACAGATCAGATAGGTATACAGACAGACCAACAGACAGAAAGATCAGATAGGTATACAGACAGACCAACAGACAGAAAGATCAGATAGGTATACAGACAGACCAACAGACAGACAGATCAGATAGGTATACAGACAGAACAACAGACAGACAGATCAGATAGGTATACAGACAGACCAACAGACAGACAGATCAGATAGGTATACAGACAGACAGATCAGATAGTTATACAGACAGACCAACAGACAGACAGATCAGATAGGTATACAGACAGACCAAAAGACAGACAGATCAGATAGGTATACAGACAGACTGATCAGATAGGTATACAGACAGACCAACAGACAGACAGATCAGATAGGTATACAGACAGACCAACAGACAGAAAGATCCGATAGGTATACAGACAGACCAACAGACAGAAAGATCAGATAGGTATACAGACAGACCAACAGACAGACAGATCAGATAGGTATACAGACAGACCAACAGACACACAGATCAGATAGGTATACAGATACACCAACAGACAGACAGATCAGATAGGTATACAGACAGACTGATCAGATAGGTATACAGACAGAGCAACAGACAGACAGATCAGATAGGTATACAGACACACCAACAGACAGACAGATCAGATAGGTATACAGACAGACTGATCAGATAGGTATACAGACAGACCAACAGACAGACAGATCAGATAGGTATACAGACAGACCAACAGACAGACAGTTCAGATAGGTATACAGACAGACCAACAGACAGAAAGATCAGATAGGTATACAGACAGACCAACAGATAGACAGATCAGATAGGTATACAGACAGACCAATAGACAGACAGATCAGATAGGTATACAGACAGACAGATCAGATAGGTATACAGACAGACTGATCAGATAGGTATACAGACAGAACAACAGACAGACAGATCAGATAGGTATACAGATAGACCAACAGACAGAAAGATCAGATAGGTATACAGACAGACCAAGAGACAGAAAGATCAGATAGGTATACAGACAGACCAACAGACAGACAGATCAGATAGGTATACAGACAGACAGATCAGATAGGTATACAGACAGACCAACAGACAGACAGATCAGATAGGTATACAGACAGACTTACAGAGAGAAAGATCAGATAGGTATACAGACAGACCAACAGACAGAAAGATCGGATAGGTATACAGACAGAACAACAGACAGAAGGATCACATAGGTATACAGACAGACCAACAGACAGACAGATCAGATATGTATACAGACAGACCAACAGACAGAAAGATCAGATAGGTATAAAGACAGACCAACAGACAGAAAGATCAGATAGGTATACAGACAGACCAACAGACAGAAAGATCAGATAGGTGTACAGACAGACCAACAGAAAGACAGATCAGATAGGTATACAGACAGACCAACAGACAGACAGATCACATAGGTATACAGACAGACCAACAGATAGACAGATCAGATAGGTATACAGACAGACCAACAGACAGACAGATCAGATAGGTATACAGACAGACCAACAGACAGACAGATCAGATAGGTATACAGACAGAACAACAGACAGACAGATCAGATAGGTATACAGACAGACTGATCAGATAGGTATACAGACAGACCAACAGACAGACAGATCAGATAGGTATACAGACAGACCAACAGACAGAAAGATCAGATAGGTATACAGACAGACCAACAGACAGAAAGATCAGATAGGTATACAGACAGACCAACAGACAGACAGATCAGATAGGTATACAGACAGACCAGCAGACACACAGATCAGATAGGTATATAGACACACCAACAGACAGACAGATCAGATAGGTATACAGACAGACTGATCAGATAGGTATACAGACAGACCAAAAGACAGACTGATCAGATAGTTATACAGACACACCAACAGACAGACAGATCAGATAGGTATACAAACAGACTGATCAGATAGGTATACAGACAGACCAACAGACAGACAGATCAGATAGGTATACAGACAGACCAACAGACAGAAAGATCAGATAGGTATACAGACAGACCAACAGACAGAAAGATCAGGTAGGTATACAGACAGATCAACAGACAGAAAGATCAGATAGGTATACAGACAGACCAACAGACAGACAGATCAGATAGGTATACAGACAGACCAATAGACAGACAGATCAGATAGGTATACAGACAGACAGATCAGATAGGTATACAGACAGACCAACAGACAGAAAGATCAGATAGGTATACAGACAGACCAACAGACAGAAAGATCAGATAGGTATACAGACAGACCAACAGACAGACAGATCAGATAGGTATACAGACAGAACAACAGACAGACAGATCAGATAGGTATACAGACAGACCAACAGACAGACAGATCAGATAGGTATACAGACAGACCAAAAGACAGACAGATCAGATAGGTATACAGACAGACTGATCAGATAGGTATACAGACATACCAACAGACAGACAGATCAGATAGGTATACAGACAGACCAATGAACAGACAGATCAGATAGGTATACAGACAGACTGATCAGATAGGTATACAGACAGACCAACAGACAGAAAGATCAGATAGGTATACAGACAGACCAACAGACAGAAAGATCAGATAGGTATACAGACAGACCAACAGATAGACAGATCAGATAGGTATACAAACAGACCAATATACAGACAGATCAGATAGGTATACAGACAGACTGATCAGATAGGTATACAGAAAGACCAACAGACAGACAGATCAGATAGGTATACAGACAGACCAACAGACAGAAAGATCAGATAGGAATACAGACAGACCACAGACAGACAGATCACATAGGTATACAGACAGACTGATCAGATAGGTATACAGAAAGACCAACAGACAGACAGATCAGGTAGGTATACAGACAGACCAACAGACAGAAAGATCAGATAGGTATACAGACAGACCAACAGACAGAAAGATCAGATAGGTATACAGACAGACCAACAGATAGACAGATCAGATAGGTATACAGACAGACCAATAGACAGACAGATCAGAGGGGTATACAGACAGACTGATCAGATAGGTATACAGACAGACCAACAGACAGAAAGATCAGATAGGTATACAGACAGACCAAGAGACAGAAAGATCAGATAGGTTTATCAGACAGACCAACAGACAGAAAGATCAGATAGGTATACAGACAGACCAACATATAGACAGATCAGATAGGTATACAGACAGACCAACAGACAGACAGATCAGATAGGTATACAGACAGACTGATCAGATAGGTATACAGACAGACCAACTGACAGACAGATCAGATAGGTATACAGACAGACCAACATATAGACAGATCAGATAGGTATACAGACACACCAACAGACAGACAGATCAGATAGGTATACAGACAGACTGATCAGATAGGTATACAGACAGACCAACTGACAGACAGATCAGATAGGTATACAGACAGACCAACAGACAGAAAGATCAGATAGGTATACAGACAGACCAACAGACAGACAGATCAGATAGGTATACAGACAGACCAGCAGACACACAGATCAGATAGGTATATAGACACACCAACAGACAGACAGATCAGATAGGTATACAGACAGACCAACAGACAGACCGATCAGATAGGTATACAGACAGACCAACAGACAGACAGATCAGATAGGTATACAGACAGACCAACAGACAGACAGATCAGATAGGTATATAGACACACCAACAGACAGACAGATCAGATAGGTATATAGACACACCAACAGACAGACTGATCAGATAGGTATACAGACAGACCAACAGACAGACAGATCAGATAGGTATACAGACAGACTTACAGAGAGAAAGATCAGATAGGTATACAGACAGACCAACAGACAGAAAGATCGGATAGGTATACAGACAGAACAACAGACAGAAGGATCACATAGGTATACAGACAGACCAACAGACAGACAGATCAGATATGTATACAGACAGACCAACAGACAGAAAGATCAGATAGGTATAAAGACAGACCAACAGACAGAAAGATCAGATAGGTATACAGACAGACCAACAGACAGAAAGATCAGATAGGTGTACAGACAGACCAACAGAAAGACAGATCAGATAGGTATACAGACAGACCAACAGACAGAAAGATCAGATAGGTATACAGACAGACCAACAGACAGACAGATCAGATAGGTATACAGACAGACCAGCAGACACACAGATCAGATAGGTATATAGACACACCAACAGACAGACAAATCAGATAGGTATACAGACAGACCAACAGACAGACAGATCAGATAGGTATACAGACAGACCAACAGACAGACAGATCAGATAGGTATACAGACAGACCAACAGACAGACAGATCAGATAGGTATATAGACACACCAACAGACAGACAGATCAGATAGGTATATAGACACACCAACAGACAGACTGATCAGATAGGTATACAGACAGACCAACAGACAGACAGATCAGATAGGTATACAGACAGACTTACAGAGAGAAAGATCAGATAGGTATACAGACAGACCAACAGACAGAAAGATCGGATAGGTATACAGACAGAACAACAGACAGAAGGATCACATAGGTATACAGACAGACCAACAGACAGACAGATCAGATATGTATACAGACAGACCAACAGACAGAAAGATCAGATAGGTATAAAGACAGACCAACAGACAGAAAGATCAGATAGGTATACAGACAGACCAACAGACAGAAAGATCAGATAGGTGTACAGACAGACCAACAGAAAGACAGATCAGATAGGTATACAGACAGACCAACAGACAGACAGATCACATAGGTATACAGACAGACCAACAGATAGACAGATCAGATAGGTATACAGACAGACCAACAGACAGACAGATCAGATAGGTATACAGACAGACCAACAGACAGACAGATCAGATAGGTATACAGACAGAACAACAGACAGACAGATCAGATAGGTATACAGACAGACTGATCAGATAGGTATACAGACAGACCAACAGACAGACAGATCAGATAGGTATACAGACAGACCAACAGACAGAAAGATCAGATAGGTATACAGACAGACCAACAGACAGAAAGATCAGATAGGTATACAGACAGACCAACAGACAGACAGATCAGATAGGTATACAGACAGACCAGCAGACACACAGATCAGATAGGTATATAGACACACCAACAGACAGACAGATCAGATAGGTATACAGACAGACTGATCAGATAGGTATACAGACAGACCAAAAGACAGACAGATCAGATAGTTATACAGACACACCAACAGACAGACAGATCAGATAGGTATACAAACAGACTGATCAGATAGGTATACAGACAGACCAACAGACAGACAGATCAGATAGGTATACAGACAGACCAACAGACAGAAAGATCAGATAGGTATACAGACAGACCAACAGACAGAAAGATCAGGTAGGTATACAGACAGACCAACAGACAGACAGATCAGATAGGTATACAGACAGACCAATAGACAGACAGATCAGATAGGTATACAGACAGACAGATCAGATAGGTATACAGACAGACCAACAGACAGAAAGATCAGATAGGTATACAGACAGACCAACAGACAGAAAGATCAGATAGGTATACAGACAGACCAACAGACAGACAGATCAGATAGGTATACAGACAGAACAACAGACAGACAGATCAGATAGGTATACAGACAGACCAACAGACAGACAGATCAGATAGGTATACAGACAGACCAAAAGACAGACAGATCAGATAGGTATACAGACAGACTGATCAGATAGGTATACAGACATACCAACAGACAGACAGATCAGATAGGTATACAGACAGACCAATGAACAGACAGATCAGATAGGTATACAGACAGACTGATCAGATAGGTATACAGACAGACCAACAGACAGAAAGATCAGATAGGTATACAGACAGACCAACAGACAGAAAGATCAGATAGGTATACAGACAGACCAACAGATAGACAGATCAGATAGGTATACAAACAGACCAATATACAGACAGATCAGATAGGTATACAGACAGACTGATCAGATAGGTATACAGAAAGACCAACAGACAGACAGATCAGATAGGTATACAGACAGACCAACAGACAGAAAGATCAGATAGGAATACAGACAGACCACAGACAGACAGATCACATAGGTATACAGACAGACTGATCAGATAGGTATACAGAAAGACCAACAGACAGACAGATCAGGTAGGTATACAGACAGACCAACAGACAGAAAGATCAGATAGGTATACAGACAGACCAACAGACAGAAAGATCAGATAGGTATACAGACAGACCAACAGATAGACAGATCAGATAGGTATACAGACAGACCAATAGACAGACAGATCAGAGGGGTATACAGACAGACTGATCAGATAGGTATACAGACAGACCAACAGACAGAAAGATCAGATAGGTATACAGACAGACCAAGAGACAGAAAGATCAGATAGGTTTATCAGACAGACCAACAGACAGAAAGATCAGATAGGTATACAGACAGACCAACATATAGACAGATCAGATAGGTATACAGACAGACCAACAGACAGACAGATCAGATAGGTATACAGACAGACTGATCAGATAGGTATACAGACAGACCAACTGACAGACAGATCAGATAGGTATACAGACAGACCAACATATAGACAGATCAGATAGGTATACAGACACACCAACAGACAGACAGATCAGATAGGTATACAGACAGACTGATCAGATAGGTATACAGACAGACCAACTGACAGACAGATCAGATAGGTATACAGACAGACCAACAGACAGAAAGATCAGATAGGTATACAGACAGACCAACAGACAGACAGATCAGATAGGTATACAGACAGACCAGCAGACACACAGATCAGATAGGTATATAGACACACCAACAGACAGACAGATCAGATAGGTATACAGACAGACTGATCAGATAGGTATACAGACAGACCAACAGACAGACAGATCAGATAGGTATACAGACACACCAACAGACAGACAGATCAGATAGGTATACAGACAGACTGATCAGATAGGTATACAGACAGACCAACAGACAGACAGATCAGATAGGTATACAGACAGACCAACAGACAGAAAGATCAGATAGGTATACAGGCAGACCAACAGACAGAAAGATCAGATAGGTATACAGACAGACCAACAGACAGAAAGATCAGATAGGTATACAGACAGACCAACAGACAGACAGATCAGATAGGTATACAGACAGACCAACAGACACACAGATCAGATAGGTATACAGACACACCAACAGACAGACAGATCAGATAGGTATACAGACAGACTGATCAGATAGGTATACAGACAGACCAACAGACAGACAGATCAGATAGGTATACAGACAGACCAATAGACAGACAGATCAGATAGGTATACAGACAGACAGATCAGATAGGTATACAGACAGACCAACAGACAGAAAGATCAGATAGGTATACAGACAGACCAACAGACAGAAAGATCAGATAGGTATACAGACAGACCAACAGACAGACAGATCAGATAGGTATACAGACAGAACAACAGACAGACAGATCAGATAGGTATACAGACAGACCAACAGACAGACAGATCAGATAGGTATACAGACAAACAGATCAGATAGCTATACAGACAGACCAACAGACAGACAGATCAGATAGGTATACAGACAGACCAAAAGACAGACAGATCAGATAGGTATACAGACAGACTGATCAGATAGGTATACAGACAGACCAACAGACAGACAGATCAGATAGGTATACAGACAAACCAACAGACAGACAGGTCAGATAGGTATACAGACAGACCAACAGACAGAAAGATCAAGATAGGTATACAGACAGACCAACAGATAGACAGATCAGATAGGTATACAGACAGACCAACAGACAGACAGATCAGATAGGTATACAGACAGACTGATCAGATAGGTATACAGACAGACCAACAGACAGACAGTTCAGATAGGTATACGAACAGACCCACAGACAGAAAGATCAGATAGGTATACAGACAGACCAACAGACAGAAAGATCAGATAGGTATACAGACAGACCAACAGACAGACAGATCAGATAGGTATACAGACACACCAACAGACAGACAGATCAGATAGGTATACAGACAGACTGATCAGATAGGTATACAGACAGACCAACAGACAGACAGATCAGATAGGTATACAGACACACCAACAGACAGACAGATCAGATAGGTATACAGACAGACTGATCAGATAGGTATACAGAAAGACAAAAAGACAGACAGATCAGGTAGGTATACAGACAGACCAACAGACAGAAAGATCAGATAGGTATACAGACAGACCAACAGACAGAAAGATCAGATAGGTATACAGACAGACCAACAGATAGACAGATCAGATAGGTATACAGACAGACCAATGAACAGACAGATCAGATAGGTATACAGACAGACTGATCAGATAGGTGTACAGACAGACCAACAGACAGAAAGATCAGATAGGTATACAGACAGACCAACAGACAGAAAGATCAGATAGGTATACAGACAGACCAACAGATAGACAGATCATATAGGTATACAAACAGACCAATATACAGACAGATCAGATAGGTATACAGACAGACTGATCAGATAGGTATACAGACAGTCCAACAGACAGACAGATCAGATAGGTATACAGACAGACCAACAGACAGAAAGATCAGATAGGTATACAGACAGACCAACAGACAGACAGATCAGATAGGTATACAGACAGACCAACAGACAGAAATATCAGATAGGTATACAGACAGACCAACAGACAGAAAGATCAGATAGGTATACAGACAGACCAAGAGACAGACAGATCAGATAGGTATACAGACAGACCAACAGACAGAAAGATCAGATAGGTATACAGACAGACCAAGAGACAGACAGATCAGATAGGTATACAGACAGACCAACAGACAGACAGATCAGATAGGTATACAGACAGACCAACAGACAGAAATATCAGATAGGTATACAGACAGACCAACAGACAGAAAGATCAGATAGGTATACAGACAGACCGACAGACAGAAAGATCAGATAGGTGTACAGACAGACCAACAGACAGACAGATCAGATAGGTATACAGACAGACTGATCAGATAGGTATACAGACAGACCAACATTCAGACAGATCAGATAGGTATACAGACAGACCAACGGACAGAAAGATCAGATAGGTATACAGACATACATACAGACAGACAGATCAGATAGGTATACAGACAGACCAACAGACAGACAGATCAGATAGGTATACAGACAGACCAACAGACAGAAAGATCAGATAGGTATACAGACAGACCAACAGACAGACAGATCAGATAGGTATACAGACAGACCAACAGACACACAGATCAGATAGGTATACAGACACAACAACAGACAGACAGATCAGATAGGTATACAGACAGACTGATCAGACAGGTATACAGACAGACCAACAGACAGACAGATCAGATAGGTATACAGACAGACCAACAGACAGACAGATCAGATAGGTATACAGACACACCAACAGACAGACAGATCAGATAGGTATACAGACAGACTGATCAGATAGGTATACAGACAGACCAACAGACAGACAGATCAGATAGGTATACAGACAGACCAACAGACAGAAAGATCAGATAGGTATACAGACAGACCAACAGACAGAAAGATCAGATAGGTATACAGACAGACCAACAGACAGAAAGATCAGATAGGTATACAGACAGACCAACAGACAGACAGATCAGATAGGTATACAGACAGACCAACAGACACACAGATCAGATAGGTATACAGACACACCAACAGACAGACAGATCAGATAGGTATACAGACAGACTGATCAGATAGGTATACAGACAGACCAACAGACAGACAGATCAGATAGGTATACAGACAGACCAATAGACAGACAGATCAGATAGGTATACAGACAGACAGATCAGATAGGTATACAGACAGACCAACAGACAGAAAGATCAGATAGGTATACAGACAGACCAACAGACAGAAAGATCAGATAGGTATACAGACAGACCAACAGACAGACAGATCAGATAGGTATACAGACAGAACAACAGACAGACAGATCAGATAGGTATACAGACAGACCAACAGACAGACAGATCAGATAGGTATACAGACAAACAGATCAGATAGCTATACAGACAGACCAACAGACAGACAGATCAGATAGGTATACAGACAGACCAAAAGACAGACAGATCAGATAGGTATACAGACAGACTGATCAGATAGGTATACAGACAGACCAACAGACAGACAGATCAGATAGGTATACAGACAAACCAACAGACAGACAGATCAGATAGGTATACAGACAGACCAACAGACAGAAAGATCAAGATAGGTATACAGACAGACCAACAGATAGACAGATCAGATAGGTATACAGACAGACCAACAGACAGACAGATCAGATAGGTATACAGACAGACTGATCAGATAGGTATACAGACAGACCAACAGACAGACAGTTCAGATAGGTATACGAACAGACCCACAGACAGAAAGATCAGATAGGTATACAGACAGACCCACAGACAGAAAGATCAGATAGGTATACAGACAGACCAACAGACAGACAGATCAGATAGGTATACAGACACACCAACAGACAGACAGATCAGATAGGTATACAGACAGACTGATCAGATAGGTATACAGACAGACCAACAGACAGACAGATCAGATAGGTATACAGACACACCAACAGACAGACAGATCAGATAGGTATACAGACAGACTGATCAGATAGGTATACAGAAAGACCAACAGACAGACAGATCAGGTAGGTATACAGACAGACCAACAGACAGACAGATTAGATAGGTATACAGACAGACTGATCAGATAGGTATACAGACAGACCAACAGACAGACAGATCAGATAGGTATACAGATAGACCAACAGACAGAAAGATCAGATAGGTATACAGACAGACCAAGAGACAGAAAGATCAGATAGGTATACAGACAGACCAACAGACAGACAGATCAGATAGGTATACAGACAGACAGATCAGATAGGTATACAGACAGACCAACAGATAGACAGATCAGATAGGTATACAGACAGACCAACAGACAGAAAGATCAGATAGGTATACAGACAGACCAACAGACAGAAAGATCAGATAGGTATACAGACAGAACAACAGACAGAAGGATCACATAGGTATACAGACAGACCAACAGACAGACAGATCAGATAGGTATACAGACAGACCAACAGACAGAAAGATCAGATAGGTATACAGACAGACCAACAGACAGAAAGATCAGATAGGTATACAGACAGACCAATAGACAGACAGATCAGATAGGTATACAGACAGAACAACAGACAGACAGATCAGATAGGTATACAGACAGACCAACAGACAGACAGATCAGATAGGTATACAGACAGACAGATCAGATAGCTATACAGACAGACCAACAGACAAACAGATCAGATAGGTATACAGACAGACCAAAAGACAGACAGATCAGATAGGTATACAGACAGACTGATCAGATAGGTATACAGACAGACCAACAGACAGACAGATCAGATAGGTATACAGACAGACCAACAGACAGAAAGATCCGATAGGTATACAGACAGACCAACAGACAGAAAGATCAGATAGGTATACAGACAGACCAACAGACAGACAGATCAGATAGGTATACAGACAGACCAACAGACACACAGATCAGATAGGTATACAGATACACCAACAGACACACAGATCAGATAGGTATACAGACAGACTGATCAGATAGGTATACAGACAGAGCAACAGACAGACAGATCAGATAGGTATACAGACACACCAACAGACAGACAGATCAGATAGGTATACAGACAGACTGATCAGATAGGTATACAGACAGACCAATAGACAGACAGATCAGATAGGTATACAGACAGACAGATCAGATAGGTATACAGACAGAAAAACAGAAAGACAGATTAGATAGGTATACAGACAGACTGATCAGATAGGTATACAGACAGAACAACAGACAGACAGATCAGATAGGTATACAGATAGACCAACAGACAGAAAGATCAGATAGGTATACAGACAGACCAAGAGACAGAAAGATCAGATAGGTATACAGACAGACCAACAGACAGACAGATCAGATAGGTATACAGACAGACAGATCAGATAGGTATACAGACAGACCAACAGACAGACAGATCAGATAGGTATACAGACAGACTTACAGAGAGAAAGATCAGATAGGTATACAAACAGACCAACAGACAGAAAGATCGGATAGGTATACAGACAGAACAACAGACAGAAGGATCACATAGGTATACAGACAGACCAACAGACAGACAGATCAGATATGTATACAGACAGACCAACAGACAGAAAGATCAGATAGGTATAAAGACAGACCAACAGACAGAAAGATCAGATAGGTATACAGACAGACCAACAGACAGAAAGATCAGATAGGTGTACAGACAGACCAACAGAAAGACAGATCAGATAGGTATACAGACAGACCAACAGACAGACAGATCACATAGGTATACAGACAGACCAACAGATAGACAGATCAGATAGGTATACAGACAGACCAACAGACAGACAGATCAGATAGGTATACAGACAGACCAACAGACAGACAGATCAGATAGGTATACAGACAGAACAACAGACAGACAGATCAGATAGGTATACAGACAGACCAACAGACAGACAGATCAGATAGGTATACAGACAGACAGATCAGATAGGTATACAGACAGACCAACAGACAGACAGATCAGATAGGTATACAGACAGACCAAAAGACAGACAGATCAGATAGGTATACAGACAGGCTGATCGGATAGGTATACAGACAGACCAACAGACAGACAGATCAGATAGGTATACAGACAGACCAACAGACAGACAGATCAGATAGGTATACAGACAAACCAACAGACAGACAGATCAGATAGGTATACAGACAGACCAACAGACAGAAAGATCAAGACAGGTATACAGACAGACCAACAGATAGACAGATCAGATAGGTATAGAGACAGACCAACAGACAGACAGATCAGATAGGTATACAGACAGATCAACAGAAAGAAAGATCAGATAGGTATACAGACAGACCAACAGATAGACAGATCAGATAGGTATACAGACAGACCAACAGACAGACAGATCAGATAGGTATACAGACACACCAACAGACAGACAGATCAGATAGGTATACAGACAGACTGATCAGATAGGTATACAGACAGACCAACAGACAGGCAGATCAGATAGGTATACAGACAGACCAACAGACAGACAGTTCAGATAGGTATACAGACAGACCAACAGACAGAAAGATCAGATAGGTATACAGACAGACCAACAGATAGACAGATCAGATAGGTATACAGACAGACCAACAGAGAGAAAGATCAGATAGGTATACAGACAGACTGATCAGATAGGTATACACACAGACCAACAGACAGACAGTTCAGATAGGTATACGAACAGACCCACAGACAGAAAGATCAGATAGGTATACAGAAAGACAAAAAGACAGACAGATCAGGTAGGTATACAGACAGACCAACAGACAGAAAGATCAGATAGGTATACAGACAGACCAACAGACAGAAAGATCAGATAGGTATACAGACAGACCAACAGATAGACAGATCAGATAGGTATACAGACAGACCAATGAACAGACAGATCAGATAGGTATACAGACAGACTGATCAGATAGGTGTACAGACAGACCAACAGACAGAAAGATCAGATAGGTATACAGACAGACCAACAGACAGAAAGATCAGATAGGTATACAGACAGACCAACAGATAGACAGATCATATAGGTATACAAACAGACCAATATACAGACAGATCAGATAGGTATACAGACAGACTGATCAGATAGGTATACAGACAGTCCAACAGACAGACAGATCAGATAGGTATACAGACAGACCAACAGACAGAAAGATCAGATAGGTATACAGACAGACCAACAGACAGACAGATCAGATAGGTATACAGACAGACCAACAGACAGAAATATCAGATAGGTATACAGACAGACCAACAGACAGAAAGATCAGATAGGTATACAGACAGACCAAGAGACAGACAGATCAGATAGGTATACAGACAGACCAACAGACAGAAAGATCAGATAGGTATACAGACAGACCAAGAGACAGACAGATCAGATAGGTATACAGACAGACCAACAGACAGACAGATCAGATAGGTATACAGACAGACCAACAGACAGAAATATCAGATAGGTATACAGACAGACCAACAGACAGAAAGATCAGATAGGTATACAGACAGACCGACAGACAGAAAGATCAGATAGGTGTACAGACAGACCAACAGACAGACAGATCAGATAGGTATACAGACAGACTGATCAGATAGGTATACAGACAGACCAACATTCAGACAGATCAGATAGGTATACAGACAGACCAACGGACAGAAAGATCAGATAGGTATACAGACATACATACAGACAGACAGATCAGATAGGTATACAGACAGACCAACAGACAGACAGATCAGATAGGTATACAGACAGACCAACAGACAGAAAGATCAGATAGGTATATACAGACAGACCAACAGACAGACAGATCAGATAGGTATACAGACAGACCAACAGACACACAGATCAGATAGGTATACAGACACAACAACAGACAGACAGATCAGATAGGTATACAGACAGACTGATCAGACAGGTATACAGACAGACCAACAGACAGACAGATCAGATAGGTATACAGACAGACCAACAGACAGACAGATCAGATAGGTATACAGACACACCAACAGACAGACAGATCAGATAGGTATACAGACAGACTGATCAGATAGGTATACAGACAGACCAACAGACAGACAGATCAGATAGGTATACAGACAGACCAACAGACAGAAAGATCAGATAGGTATACAGACAGACCAACAGACAGAAAGATCAGATAGGTATACAGACAGACCAACAGACAGAAAGATCAGATAGGTATACAGACAGACCAACAGACAGACAGATCAGATAGGTATACAGACAGACCAACAGACACACAGATCAGATAGGTATACAGACACACCAACAGACAGACAGATCAGATAGGTATACAGACAGACTGATCAGATAGGTATACAGACAGACCAACAGACAGACAGATCAGATAGGTATACAGACAGACCAATAGACAGACAGATCAGATAGGTATACAGACAGACAGATCAGATAGGTATACAGACAGACCAACAGACAGAAAGATCAGATAGGTATACAGACAGACCAACAGACAGAAAGATCAGATAGGTATACAGACAGACCAACAGACAGACAGATCAGATAGGTATACAGACAGAACAACAGACAGACAGATCAGATAGGTATACAGACAGACCAACAGACAGACAGATCAGATAGGTATACAGACAAACAGATCAGATAGCTATACAGACAGACCAACAGACAGACAGATCAGATAGGTATACAGACAGACCAAAAGACAGACAGATCAGATAGGTATACAGACAGACTGATCAGATAGGTATACAGACAGACCAACAGACAGACAGATCAGATAGGTATACAGACAAACCAACAGACAGACAGATCAGATAGGTATACAGACAGACCAACAGACAGAAAGATCAAGATAGGTATACAGACAGACCAACAGATAGACAGATCAGATAGGTATACAGACAGACCAACAGACAGACAGATCAGATAGGTATACAGACAGACTGATCAGATAGGTATACAGACAGACCAACAGACAGACAGTTCAGATAGGTATACGAACAGACCCACAGACAGAAAGATCAGATAGGTATACAGACAGACCCACAGACAGAAAGATCAGATAGGTATACAGACAGACCAACAGACAGACAGATCAGATAGGTATACAGACACACCAACAGACAGACAGATCAGATAGGTATACAGACAGACTGATCAGATAGGTATACAGACAGACCAACAGACAGACAGATCAGATAGGTATACAGACACACCAACAGACAGACAGATCAGATAGGTATACAGACAGACTGATCAGATAGGTATACAGAAAGACCAACAGACAGACAGATCAGGTAGGTATACAGACAGACCAACAGACAGACAGATTAGATAGGTATACAGACAGACTGATCAGATAGGTATACAGACAGACCAACAGACAGACAGATCAGATAGGTATACAGATAGACCAACAGACAGAAAGATCAGATAGGTATACAGACAGACCAAGAGACAGAAAGATCAGATAGGTATACAGACAGACCAACAGACAGACAGATCAGATAGGTATACAGACAGACAGATCAGATAGGTATACAGACAGACCAACAGATAGACAGATCAGATAGGTATACAGACAGACCAACAGACAGAAAGATCAGATAGGTATACAGACAGACCAACAGACAGAAAGATCAGATAGGTATACAGACAGAACAACAGACAGAAGGATCACATAGGTATACAGACAGACCAACAGACAGACAGATCAGATAGGTATACAGACAGACCAACAGACAGAAAGATCAGATAGGTATACAGACAGACCAACAGACAGAAAGATCAGATAGGTATACAGACAGACCAATAGACAGACAGATCAGATAGGTATACAGACAGAACAACAGACAGACAGATCAGATAGGTATACAGACAGACCAACAGACAGACAGATCAGATAGGTATACAGACAGACAGATCAGATAGCTATACAGACAGACCAACAGACAGACAGATCAGATAGGTATACAGACAGACCAAAAGACAGACAGATCAGATAGGTATACAGACAGACTGATCAGATAGGTATACAGACAGACCAACAGACAGACAGATCAGATAGGTATACAGACAGACCAACAGACAGAAAGATCCGATAGGTATACAGACAGACCAACAGACAGAAAGATCAGATAGGTATACAGACAGACCAACAGACAGACAGATCAGATAGGTATACAGACAGACCAACAGACACACAGATCAGATAGGTATACAGATACACCAACAGACACACAGATCAGATAGGTATACAGACAGACTGATCAGATAGGTATACAGACAGAGCAACAGACAGACAGATCAGATAGGTATACAGACACACCAACAGACAGACAGATCAGATAGGTATACAGACAGACTGATCAGATAGGTATACAGACAGACCAACAGACAGACAGATCAGATAGGTATACAGACAGACCAACAGACAGACAGTTCAGATAGGTATACAGACAGACCAACAGACAGAAAGATCAGATAGGTATACAGACAGACCAACAGATAGACAGATCAGATAGGTATACAGACAGACCAATAGACAGACAGATCAGATAGGTATACAGACAGACAGATCAGATAGGTATACAGACAGAAAAACAGAAAGACAGATTAGATAGGTATACAGACAGACTGATCAGATAGGTATACAGACAGAACAACAGACAGACAGATCAGATAGGTATACAGATAGACCAACAGACAGAAAGATCAGATAGGTATACAGACAGACCAAGAGACAGAAAGATCAGATAGGTATACAGACAGACCAACAGACAGACAGATCAGATAGGTATACAGACAGACAGATCAGATAGGTATACAGACAGACCAACAGACAGACAGATCAGATAGGTATACAGACAGACTTACAGAGAGAAAGATCAGATAGGTATACAGACAGACCAACAGACAGAAAGATCGGATAGGTATACAGACAGAACAACAGACAGAAGGATCACATAGGTATACAGACAGACCAACAGACAGACAGATCAGATATGTATACAGACAGACCAACAGACAGAAAGATCAGATAGGTATAAAGACAGACCAACAGACAGAAAGATCAGATAGGTATACAGACAGACCAACAGACAGAAAGATCAGATAGGTGTACAGACAGACCAACAGAAAGACAGATCAGATAGGTATACAGACAGACCAACAGACAGACAGATCACATAGGTATACAGACAGACCAACAGATAGACAGATCAGATAGGTATACAGACAGACCAACAGACAGACAGATCAGATAGGTATACAGACAGACCAACAGACAGACAGATCAGATAGGTATACAGACAGAACAACAGACAGACAGATCAGATAGGTATACAGACAGACCAACAGACAGACAGATCAGATAGGTATACAGACAGACAGATCAGATAGGTATACAGACAGACCAACAGACAGACAGATCAGATAGGTATACAGACAGACCAAAAGACAGACAGATCAGATAGGTATACAGACAGGCTGATCGGATAGGTATACAGACAGACCAACAGACAGACAGATCAGATAGGTATACAGACAGACCAACAGACAGAAAGATCAGATAGGTATACAGACAAACCAACAGACAGACAGATCAGATAGGTATACAGACAGACCAACAGACAGAAAGATCAAGACAGGTATACAGACAGACCAACAGATAGACAGATCAGATAGGTATAGAGACAGACCAACAGACAGACAGATCAGATAGGTATACAGACAGATCAACAGAAAGAAAGATCAGATAGGTATACAGACAGACCAACAGATAGACAGATCAGATAGGTATACAGACAGACCAACAGACAGACAGATCAGATAGGTATACAGACACACCAACAGACAGACAGATCAGATAGGTATACAGACAGACTGATCAGATAGGTATACAGACAGACCAACAGACAGGCAGATCAGATAGGTATACAGACAGACCAACAGACAGACAGTTCAGATAGGTATACAGACAGACCAACAGACAGAAAGATCAGATAGGTATACAGACAGACCAACAGATAGACAGATCAGATAGGTATACAGACAGACCAACAGAGAGAAAGATCAGATAGGTATACAGACAGACTGATCAGATAGGTATACACACAGACCAACAGACAGACAGTTCAGATAGGTATACGAACAGACCCACAGACAGAAAGATCAGATAGGTATACAGACAGACCAACAGACAGAAAGATCAGATAGGTATACAGACAGACCAACAGACAGACAGATCAGATAGGTATACAGACAGACCAACAGACAGAAAGATCAGATAGGTATACAGACAGACCAACAGACAGAAAGATCAGATAGGTATACAGACAGAACAACAGACAGAAGGATCACATAGGTATACAGACAGACCAACAGACAGACAGATCAGATAGGTATACAGACAGACCAACAGACAGAAAGATCAGATAGGTATACAGACAGACCAACAGACAGAAAGATCAGATAGGTATACAGACAGACCAACAGACAGAAAGATCAGATAGGTGTACAGACAGACCAACAGAAAGACAGATCAGATAGGTATACAGACAGACCAACAGACAGACAGATCAGATAGGTATACAGACAGACCAACAGACAGAAAGATCAGATAGGTATACAGACAAACCAACAGACAGACAGATCAGATAGGTATACAGACAGACCAACAGACAGAAAGATCAAGATAGGTATACAGACAGACCAACAGATAGACAGATCAGATAGGTATACAGACAGACCAACAGACAGAAAGATCAGATAGGTATACAGACAGACTGATCAGATAGGTATACAGACAGCCCAACAGACAGACAGTTCAGATAGGTATACGAACAGACCCACAGACAGAAAGATCAGATAGGTATACAGACAGACCAACAGACAGAAAGATCAGATAGGTATACAGACAGACCAACAGACAGACAGATCAGATAGGTATACAGACACACCAACAGACAGACAGATCAGATAGGTATACAGATAGACCAACAGACAGAAAGATCAGATAGGTATACAGACAGACCAAGAGACAGAAAGATCAGATAGGTATACAGACAGACCAACAGACAGACAGATCAGATAGGTATACAGACAGACAGATCAGATAGGTATACAGACAGACCAACAGATAGACAGATCAGATAGGTATACAGACAGACCAACAGACAGAAAGATCAGATAGGTATACAGACAGACCAACAGACAGAAAGATCAGATAGGTATACAGACAGAACAACAGACAGAAGGATCACATAGGTATACAGACAGACCAACAGACAGACAGATCAGATAGGTATACAGACAGACCAACAGACAGACAGATCAGATAGGTATACAGACAGACCAAAAGACAGACAGATCAGATAGGTATACAGACAAACAGATCAGATAGCTATACAGACAGACCAACAGACAGACAGATCAGAGAGGTATACAGACAGACCAAAAGACAGACAGATCAGATAGGTATACAGACAGACTGATCAGATAGGTATACAGACAGACCAACAGACAGACAGATCAGATGGGTATACAGACAAACCAACAGACAGACAGATCAGATAGGTATACAGACAGACCAACAGACAGAAAGATCAAGATAGGTATACAGACAGACCAACAGATAGACAGATCAGATAGGTATACAGACAGACCAACAGACAGACAGATCAGATAGGTATACAGACAGACTGATCAGATAGGTATACAGACAGACCAACAGACAGACAGTTCAGATAGGTATACGAACAAACCCACAGACAGAAAGATCAGATAGGTATACAGACAGACCAACAGACAGAAAGATCAGATAGGTATACAGACAGACCAAAAGACAGACAGATCAGATAGGTATACAGACACACCAACAGACAGACAGATCAGATAGGTATACAGACAGACAGATCAGATAGGTATACAGACAGACCAACAGACAGACAGATCAGATAGGTATACAGAAAGACCAACAGACAGACAGATCAGGTAGGTATACAGACAGACCAACAGACAGAAAGATCAGATAGGTATACAGACAGACCAACAGACAGAAAGATCAGATAGGTATACAGACAGACCAACACATAGACAGATCAGATAGGTATACAGACAGACCAATGAACAGACAGATCAGATAGGTATACAGACAGACAGATCAGATAGGTGTACAGACAGAACAACAGACAGAAAGATCAGATAGGTATACAGACAGACCAACAGACAGACAGTTCAGATAGGTATACGAACAGACCCACAGACAGAAAGATCAGATAGGTATACAGACAGACCAACAGACAGAAAGATCAGATAGGTATACAGACAGACCAACAGACAGACAGATCAGATAGGTATACAGACACACCAACAGACAGACAGATCAGATAGGTATACAGATAGACCAACAGACAGAAAGATCAGATAGGTATACAGACAGACCAAGAGACAGAAAGATCAGATAGGTATACAGACAGACCAACAGACAGACAGATCAGATAGGTATACAGACAGACATATCAGATAGGTATACAGACAGACCAACAGATAGACAGATCAGATAGGTATACAGACAGACCAACAGACAGAAAGATCAGATAGGTATACAGAGAGACCAACAGACAGAAAGATCAGATAGGTATACAGACAGAACAACAGACAGAAGGATCACATAGGTATACAGACAGACCAACAGACAGACAGATCAGATAGGTATACAGACAGACCAACAGACAGAAAGATCAGATAGGTATACAGACAGACCAACAGACAGAAAGATCAGATAGGTATACAGACAGACCAACAGACAGACAGATCAGATAGGTATACAGACAGACCAACAGACAGACAGATCAGATAGGTATACAGACAGACCAAAAGACAGACAGATCAGATAGGTATACAGACAAACAGATCAGATAGCTATACAGACAGACCAACAGACAGACAGATCAGAGAGGTATACAGACAGACCAAAAGACAGACAGATCAGATAGGTATACAGACAGACTGATCAGATAGGTATACAGACAGACCAACAGACAGACAGATCAGATGGGTATACAGACAAACCAACAGACAGACAGATCAGATAGGTATACAGACAGACCAACAGACAGAAAGATCAAGATAGGTATACAGACAGACCAACAGATAGACAGATCAGATAGGTATACAGACAGACCAACAGACAGACAGATCAGATAGGTATACAGACAGACTGATCAGATAGGTATACAGACAGACCAACAGACAGACAGTTCAGATAGGTATACAGACAGACCAAAAGACAGACAGATCAGATAGGTATACAGACACACCAACAGACAGACAGATCAGATAGGTATACAGACACACCAACAGACAGACAGATCAGATAGGTATACAGACAGACTGATCAGATAGGTATACAGACAGACCAACAGACAGACAGATCAGATAGGTATACAGACAGACCAACAGACAGAAAGATCAGATAGGTATACAGACAGACCAACAGACAGAAAGATCAGATAGGTATACAGACAGACCAACAGACAGACAGATCAGATAGGTATACAGACAGACTGATCAGATAGGTATACAGACAGACCAACAGACAGAAAGATCAGATAGGTATACAGACAGACCAACAGACAGAAAGATCAGATAGGTATACAGACAGACCAACAGACAGAAAGATCAGATAGGTATACAGACAGACCAACAGACAGAAAGATCAGATAGGTATACAGACAGACCAACAGACAGAAAGATCAGATAGGTATACAGACAGACCAACAGACAGACAGATCAGATAGGTATACAGACAGACCAACAGACAGAAAGATCAGATAGGTATACAGACAGACCAACAGACAGAAAGATCAGATAGGTATACAGACAGACCAACAGACAGACAGATCAGATAGGTATACAGACAGACCAACAGACAGAAAGATCAGATAGGTATACAGACAGACCAACAGACAGAAAGATCAGATAGGTATACAGACAGACCAACAGACAGAAAGATCAGATAGGTATACAGACAGACCAACAGACAGAAAGATCAGATAGGTATACAGACAGACCAACAGACAGACAGATCAGATAGGTATACAGACACACCAAAAGACAGACAGATCAGATAGGTATACAGACAGACTGATCAGATAGGTATACAGAAAGACCAACAGACAGACAGATCAGGTAGGTATACAGACAGACCAACAGACAGAAAGATCAGATAGGTATACAGACAGACCAACAGACAGAAAGATCAGATAGGTATACAGACAGACCAACAGATAGAGAGATCAGATAGGTATACAGACAGACCAATGAACAGACAGATCAGATAGGTATACAGACAGACTGATCAGATAGGTGTACAGACAGACCAACAGACAGAAAGATCAGATAGGTATACAGACAGACCAACAGACAGAAAGATCAGATAGGTATACAGACAGACCAACAGATAGACAGATCAAATAGGTATACAAACAGACCAATATACAGACAGATCAGATAGGTATACAGACAGACTGATCAGATAGGTATACAGACAGTCCAACAGACAGACAGATCAGATAGGTATACAGACAGACCAACAGACAGAAAGATCAGATAGGTATACAGACAGACCAAGAGACAGACAGATCAGATAGGTATACAGACAGACCAACAGACAGACAGATCAGATAGGTATACAGACAGACCAACAGACAGAAATATCAGATAGGTATACAGACAGACCAACAGACAGAAAGATCAGATAGGTATACAGACAGACCGACAGACAGAAAGATCAGATAGGTGTACAGACAGACCAACAGACAGACAGATCAGATAGGTATACAGACAGACTGATCAGATAGGTATACAGACAGACCAACATTCAGACAGATCAGATAGGTATACAGACAGACCAACGGACAGAAAGATCAGATAGGTATACAGACAGACATACAGACAGACAGATCAGATAGGTATACAGACAGACCAACAGACAGACAGATCAGATAGGTATACAGACAGACCAACAGACAGAAAGATCAGATAGGTATACAGACACAACAACAGACAGACAGATCAAATAGGTATACAGACAGACTGATCAGATAGGTATACAGACAGACCAACAGACAGACAGATCAGATAGGTATACAGACAGACCAATAGACAGACAGATCAGATAGGTATACAGACAGACAGATCAGATAGGTATACAGACAGACCAACAGACAGACAGATTAGATAGGTATACAGACAGACTGATCAGATAGGTATACAGACAGACCAACAGACAGACAGATCAGATAGGTATACAGATAGACCAACAGACAGAAAGATCAGATAGGTATACAGACAGCCCAACAGACAGACAGTTCAGATAGGTATACGAACAGACCCACAGACAGAAAGATCAGATAGGTATACAGACAGACCAACAGACAGAAAGATCAGATAGGTATACAGACAGACCAACAGACAGACAGATCAGATAGGTATACAGACACACCAACAGACAGACAGATCAGATAGGTATACAGATAGACCAACAGACAGAAAGATCAGATAGGTATACAGACAGACCAAGAGACAGAAAGATCAGATAGGTATACAGACAGACCAACAGACAGACAGATCAGATAGGTATACAGACAGACAGATCAGATAGGTATA
Organism: Lampris incognitus; assembly: GCF_029633865.1. NCBI lineage: Eukaryota > Metazoa > Chordata > Actinopteri > Lampriformes > Lampridae > Lampris > Lampris incognitus. Next base: position 72,665,881 of record NC_079211.1, read on the forward strand.
CAGACAGACCAACAGATAGACAGATCAGATAGGTATACAGACAGACCAACAGACAGAAAGATCAGATAGGTATACAGACAGACCAACAGACAGAAAGATCAGATAGGTATACAGACAGAACAACAGACAGAAGGATCACATAGGTATACAGACAGACCAACAGACAGACAGATCAGATAGGTATACAGACAGACCAAAAGACAGACAGATCAGATAGGTATACAGACAAACAGATCAGATAGCTATACAGACAGACCAACAGACAGACAGATCAGAGAGGTATACAGACAGACCAAAAGACAGACAGATCAGATAGGTATACAGACAGACTGATCAGATAGGTATACAGACAGACCAACAGACAGACAGATCAGATGGGTATACAGACAAACCAACAGACAGACAGATCAGATAGGTATACAGACAGACCAACAGACAGAAAGATCAAGATAGGTATACAGACAGACCAACAGATAGACAGATCAGATAGGTATACAGACAGACCAACAGACAGACAGATCAGATAGGTATACAGACAGACTGATCAGATAGGTATACAGACAGACCAACAGACAGACAGTTCAGATAGGTATACGAACAAACCCACAGACAGAAAGATCAGATAGGTATACAGACAGACCAACAGACAGAAAGATCAGATAGGTATACAGACAGACCAAAAGACAGACAGATCAGATAGGTATACAGACACACCAACAGACAGACAGATCAGATAGGTATACAGACAGACAGATCAGATAGGTATACAGACAGACCAACAGACAGACAGATCAGATAGGTATACAGAAAGACCAACAGACAGACAGATCAGGTAGGTATACAGACAGACCAACAGACAGAAAGATCAGATAGGTATACAGACAGACCAACAGACAGAAAGATCAGATAGGTATACAGACAGACCAACACATAGACAGATCAGATAGGTATACAGACAGACCAATGAACAGACAGATCAGATAGGTATACAGACAGACTGATCAGATAGGTGTACAGACAGACCAACAGACAGAAAGATCAGATAGGTATACAGACAGACCAACAGACAGACAGTTCAGATAGGTATACGAACAGACCCACAGACAGAAAGATCAGATAGGTATACAGACAGACCAACAGACAGAAAGATCAGATAGGTATACAGACAGACCAACAGACAGACAGATCAGATAGGTATACAGACACACCAACAGACAGACAGATCAGATAGGTATACAGATAGACCAACAGACAGAAAGATCAGATAGGTATACAGACAGACCAAGAGACAGAAAGATCAGATAGGTATAAAGACAGACCAACAGACAGACAGATCAGATAGGTATACAGACAGACAGATCAGATAGGTATACAGACAGACCAACAGATAGACAGATCAGATAGGTATACAGACAGACCAACAGACAGAAAGATCAGATAGGTATACAGAGAGACCAACAGACAGAAAGATCAGATAGGTATACAGACAGAACAACAGACAGAAGGATCACATAGGTATACAGACAGACCAACAGACAGACAGATCAGATAGGTATACAGACAGACCAACAGACAGAAAGATCAGATAGGTATACAGACAGACCAACAGACAGACAGATCAGATAGGTATACAGACAGACCAACAGACAGACAGATCAGATAGGTATACAGACAGACCAAAAGACAGACAGATCAGATAGGTATACAGACAAACAGATCAGATAGCTATACAGACAGACCAACAGACAGACAGATCAGAGAGGTATACAGACAGACCAAAAGACAGACAGATCAGATAGGTATACAGACAGACTGATCAGATAGGTATACAGACAGACCAACAGACAGACAGATCAGATGGGTATACAGACAAACCAACAGACAGACAGATCAGATAGGTATACAGACAGACCAACAGACAGAAAGATCAAGATAGGTATACAGACAGACCAACAGATAGACAGATCAGATAGGTATACAGACAGACCAACAGACAGACAGATCAGATAGGTATACAGACAGACTGATCAGATAGGTATACAGACAGACCAACAGACAGACAGTTCAGATAGGTATACAGACAGACCAAAAGACAGACAGATCAGATAGGTATACAGACACACCAACAGACAGACAGATCAGATAGGTATACAGACACACCAACAGACAGACAGATCAGATAGGTATACAGACAGACTGATCAGATAGGTATACAGACAGACCAACAGACAGACAGATCAGATAGGTATACAGACAGACCAACAGACAGAAAGATCAGATAGGTATACAGACAGACCAACAGACAGAAAGATCAGATAGGTATACAGACAGACCAACAGACAGACAGATCAGATAGGTATACAGACAGACTGATCAGATAGGTATACAGACAGACCAACAGACAGAAAGATCAGATAGGTATACAGACAGACCAACAGACAGAAAGATCAGATAGGTATACAGACAGACCAACAGACAGAAAGATCAGATAGGTATACAGACAGACCAACAGACAGAAAGATCAGATAGGTATACAGACAGACCAACAGACAGAAAGATCAGATAGGTATACAGACAGACCAACAGACAGACAGATCAGATAGGTATACAGACAGACCAACAGACAGAAAGATCAGATAGGTATACAGACAGACCAACAGACAGAAAGATCAGATAGGTATACAGACAGACCAACAGACAGACAGATCAGATAGGTATACAGACAGACCAACAGACAGAAAGATCAGATAGGTATACAGACAGACCAACAGACAGAAAGATCAGATAGGTATACAGACAGACCAACAGACAGAAAGATCAGATAGGTATACAGACAGACCAACAGACAGAAAGATCAGATAGGTATACAGACAGACCAACAGACAGACAGATCAGATAGGTATACAGACACACCAAAAGACAGACAGATCAGATAGGTATACAGACAGACTGATCAGATAGGTATACAGAAAGACCAACAGACAGACAGATCAGGTAGGTATACAGACATGCCAACAGACAGAAAGATCAGATAGGTATACAGACAGACCAACAGACAGAAAGATCAGATAGGTATACAGACAGACCAACAGATAGACAGATCAGATAGGTATACAGACAGACCAATGAACAGACAGATCAGATAGGTATACAGACAGACTGATCAGATAGGTGTACAGACAGACCAACAGACAGAAAGATCAGATAGGTATACAGACAGACCAACAGACAGAAAGATCAGATAGGTATACAGACAGACCAACAGATAGACAGATCAGATAGGTATACAAACAGACCAATATACAGACAGATCAGATAGGTATACAGACAGACTGATCAGATAGGTATACAGACAGTCCAACAGACAGACAGATCAGATAGGTATACAGACAGACCAAGAGACAGAAAGATCAGATAGGTATACAGACAGACCAACAGACAGACAGATCAGATAGGTATACAGACAGACCAACAGACAGAAATATCAGATAGGTATACAGACAGACCAACAGACAGAAAGATCAGATAGGTATACAGACAGACCGACAGACAGAAAGATCAGATAGGTGTACAGACAGACCAACAGACAGACAGATCAGATAGGTATACAGACAGACTGATCAGATAGGTATACAGACAGACCAACATTCAGACAGATCAGATAGGTATACAGACAGACCAACGGACAGAAAGATCAGATAGGTATACAGACAGACATACAGACAGACAGATCAGATAGGTATACAGACAGACCAACAGACAGACAGATCAGATAGGTATACAGACAGACCAACAGACAGAAAGATCAGATAGGTATACAGACACAACAACAGACAGACAGATCAAATAGGTATACAGACAGACTGATCAGATAGGTATACAGACAGACCAACAGACAGACAGATCAGATAGGTATACAGACAGACCAATAGACAGACAGATCAGATAGGTATACAGACAGACAGATCAGATAGGTATACAGACAGACCAACAGACAGACAGATTAGATAGGTATACAGACAGACTGATCAGATAGGTATACAGACAGACCAACAGACAGACAGATCAGATAGGTATACAGATAGACCAACAGACAGAAAGATCAGATAGGTATACAGACAGACCAAGAGACAGAAAGATCAGATATGTATACAGACAGACCAACAGACAGACAGATCAGATAGGTATACAGACAGACAGATCAGATAGGTATACAGACGGACCAACAGATAGACAGATCAGATAGGTATACAGACAGACCAACAGACAGAAAGATTAGATAGGTATACAGACAGACCAACAGACAGAATGATCAGATAGGTATACAGACGGAACAACAGACAGAAGGATCACATAGGTATACAGACAGAACAACAGACAGACAGATCAGATAGGTATACAGACAGACCAACAGACAGACAGATCAGATAGGTATACAGACAGACAGATCAGATAGCTATACAGATAGACCAACAGACAGACAGATCAGATAGGTATACAGACAGACCAAAAGACAGACAGATCAGATAGGTATACAGACAGACTGATCAGATAGGTATACAGACAGACCAACAGACAGACATATCAGATAGGTATACAGACAGACCAACAGACAGAAAGATCAGATAGGTATACAGACAAACCAACAGACAGACAGATCAGATAGGTATACAGACAGACCAACAGACAGAAAGATCAAGATAGGTATACAGACAGACCAACAGATAGACAGATCAGATAGGTATACAGACAGACCAACAGACAGACAGATCAGATAGGTATACAGACAGACTGATCAGATAGGTATACAGACAGACCAACAGACAGACAGTTCAGATAGGTATACGAACAGACCCACAGACAGAAAGATCAGATAGGTATACAGACAGACCAACAGACAGAAAGATCAGATAGGTATACAGACAGACCAACAGACAGACAGATCAGATAGGTATACAGACACACCAACAGACAGACAGATCAGATAGGTATACAGACAGACTGATCAGATAGGTATACAGACAGACCAACAGACAGACAGATCAGATAGGTATACAGACACACCAACAGACAGACAGATCAGATAGGTATACAGACAGACTGATCAGATAGGTATACAGACAGACCAACAGACAGACAGATCAGATAGGTATACAGACAGACCAACAGACAGACAGTTCAGATAGGTATACAGACAGACCAACAGACAGAAAGATCAGATAGGTATACAGACAGACCAACAGACAGAAAGATCAGATAGGTATACAGACAGACCAAAAGACAGACAGATCAGATAGGTATACAGACACACCAACAGACAGACAGATCAGATAGGTATACAGACAGACAGATCAGATAGGTATACAGACAGACCAACAGACAGACAGATCAGATAGGTATACAGAAAGACCAACAGACAGACAGATCAGGTAGGTATACAGACAGACCAACAGACAGAAAGATCAGATAGGTATACAGACAGACCAACAGACAGAAAGATCAGATAGGTATACAGACAGACCAACACATAGACAGATCAGATAGGTATACAGACAGACCAATGAACAGACAGATCAGATAGGTATACAGACAGACTGATCAGATAGGTGTACAGACAGACCAACAGACAGAAAGATCAGATAGGTATACAGACAGACCAACAGACAGACAGTTCAGATAGGTATACGAACAGACCCACAGACAGAAAGATCAGATAGGTATACAGACAGACCAACAGACAGAAAGATCAGATAGGTATACAGACAGACCAACAGACAGACAGATCAGATAGGTATACAGACACACCAACAGACAGACAGATCAGATAGGTATACAGATAGACCAACAGACAGAAAGATCAGATAGGTATACAGACAGACCAAGAGACAGAAAGATCAGATAGGTATACAGACAGACCAACAGACAGACAGATCAGATAGGTATACAGACAGACAGATCAGATAGGTATACAGACAGACCAACAGATAGACAGATCAGATAGGTATACAGACAGACCAACAGACAGAAAGATCAGATAGGTATACAGAGAGACCAACAGACAGAAAGATCAGATAGGTATACAGACAGAACAACAGACAGAAGGATCACATAGGTATACAGACAGACCAACAGACAGACAGATCAGATAGGTATACAGACAGACCAACAGACAGAAAGATCAGATAGGTATACAGACAGACCAACAGACAGACAGATCAGATAGGTATACAGACAGACCAACAGACAGACAGATCAGATAGGTATACAGACAGACCAAAAGACAGACAGATCAGATAGGTATACAGACAAACAGATCAGATAGCTATACAGACAGACCAACAGACAGACAGATCAGAGAGGTATACAGACAGACCAAAAGACAGACAGATCAGATAGGTATACAGACAGACTGATCAGATAGATATACAGACAGACCAACAGACAGACAGATCAGATGGGTATACAGACAAACCAACAGACAGACAGATCAGATAGGTATACAGACAGACCAACAGACAGAAAGATCAAGATAGGTATACAGACAGACCAACAGATAGACAGATCAGATAGGTATACAGACAGACCAACAGACAGACAGATCAGATAGGTATACAGACAGACTGATCAGATAGGTATACAGACAGACCAACAGACAGACAGTTCAGATAGGTATACAGACAGACCAAAAGACAGACAGATCAGATAGGTATACAGACACACCAACAGACAGACAGATCAGATAGGTATACAGACACACCAACAGACAGACAGATCAGATAGGTATACAGACAGACTGATCAGATAGGTATACAGACAGACCAACAGACAGACAGATCAGATAGGTATACAGACAGACCAACAGACAGAAAGATCAGATAGGTATACAGACAGACCAACAGACAGAAAGATCAGATAGGTATACAGACAGACCAACAGACAGACAGATCAGATAGGTATACAGACAGACTGATCAGATAGGTATACAGACAGACCAACAGACAGAAAGATCAGATAGGTATACAGACAGACCAACAGACAGAAAGATCAGATAGGTATACAGACAGACCAACAGACAGAAAGATCAGATAGGTATACAGACAGACCAACAGACAGAAAGATCAGATAGGTATACAGACAGACCAACAGACAGAAAGATCAGATAGGTATACAGACAGACCAACAGACAGACAGATCAGATAGGTATACAGACAGACCAACAGACAGAAAGATCAGATAGGTATACAGACAGACCAACAGACAGAAAGATCAGATAGGTATACAGACAGACCAACAGACAGACAGATCAGATAGGTATACAGACAGACCAACAGACAGAAAGATCAGATAGGTATACAGACAGACCAACAGACAGAAAGATCAGATAGGTATACAGACAGACCAACAGACAGAAAGATCAGATAGGTATACAGACAGACCAACAGACAGAAAGATCAGATAGGTATACAGACAGACCAACAGACAGACAGATCAGATAGGTATACAGACACACCAAAAGACAGACAGATCAGATAGGTATACAGACAGACTGATCAGATAGGTATACAGAAAGACCAACAGACAGACAGATCAGGTAGGTATACAGACATACCAACAGACAGAAAGATCAGATAGGTATACAGACAGACCAACAGACAGAAAGATCAGATAGGTATACAGACAGACCAACAGATAGACAGATCAGATAGGTATACAGACAGACCAATGAACAGACAGATCAGATAGGTATACAGACAGACTGATCAGATAGGTGTACAGACAGACCAACAGACAGAAAGATCAGATAGGTATACAGACAGACCAACAGACAGAAAGATCAGATAGGTATACAGACAGACCAACAGATAGACAGATCAGATAGGTATACAAACAGACCAATATACAGACAGATCAGATAGGTATACAGACAGACTGATCAGATAGGTATACAGACAGTCCAACAGACAGACAGATCAGATAGGTATACAGACAGACCAAGAGACAGAAAGATCAGATAGGTATACAGACAGACCAACAGACAGACAGATCAGATAGGTATACAGACAGACCAACAGACAGAAATATCAGATAGGTATACAGACAGACCAACAGACAGAAAGATCAGATAGGTATACAGACAGACCGACAGACAGAAAGATCAGATAGGTGTACAGACAGACCAACAGACAGACAGATCAGATAGGTATACAGACAGACTGATCAGATAGGTATACAGACAGACCAACATTCAGACAGATCAGATAGGTATACAGACAGACCAACGGACAGAAAGATCAGATAGGTATACAGACAGACATACAGACAGACAGATCAGATAGGTATACAGACAGACCAACAGACAGACAGATCAGATAGGTATACAGACAGACCAACAGACAGAAAGATCAGATAGGTATACAGACACAACAACAGACAGACAGATCAAATAGGTATACAGACAGACTGATCAGATAGGTATACAGACAGACCAACAGACAGACAGATCAGATAGGTATACAGACAGACCAATAGACAGACAGATCAGATAGGTATACAGACAGACAGATCAGATAGGTATACAGACAGACCAACAGACAGACAGATTAGATAGGTATACAGACAGACTGATCAGATAGGTATACAGACAGACCAACAGACAGACAGATCAGATAGGTATACAGATAGACCAACAGACAGAAAGATCAGATAGGTATACAGACAGACCAAGAGACAGAAAGATCAGATATGTATACAGACAGACCAACAGACAGACAGATCAGATAGGTATACAGACAGACAGATCAGATAGGTATACAGACGGACCAGCAGATAGACAGATCAGATAGGTATACAGACAGACCAACAGACAGAAAGATTAGATAGGTATACAGACAGACCAACAGACAGAATGATCAGATAGGTATACAGACGGAACAACAGACAGAAGGATCACATAGGTATACAGACAGAACAACAGACAGACAGATCAGATAGGTATACAGACAGACCAACAGACAGACAGATCAGATAGGTATACAGACAGACAGATCAGATAGCTATACAGATAGACCAACAGACAGACAGATCAGATAGGTATACAGACAGACCAAAAGACAGACAGATCAGATAGGTATACAGACAGACTGATCAGATAGGTATACAGACAGACCAACAGACAGACATATCAGATAGGTATACAGACAGACCAACAGACAGAAAGATCAGATAGGTATACAGACAAACCAACAGACAGACAGATCAGATAGGTATACAGACAGACCAACAGACAGAAAGATCAAGATAGGTATACAGACAGACCAACAGATAGACAGATCAGATAGGTATACAGACAGACCAACAGACAGACAGATCAGATAGGTATACAGACAGACTGATCAGATAGGTATACAGACAGACCAACAGACAGACAGTTCAGATAGGTATACGAACAGACCCACAGACAGAAAGATCAGATAGGTATACAGACAGACCAACAGACAGAAAGATCAGATAGGTATACAGACAGACCAACAGACAGACAGATCAGATAGGTATACAGACACACCAACAGACAGACAGATCAGATAGGTATACAGACAGACTGATCAGATAGGTATACAGACAGACCAACAGACAGACAGATCAGATAGGTATACAGACACACCAACAGACAGACAGATCAGATAGGTATACAGACAGACTGATCAGATAGGTATACAGACAGACCAACAGACAGACAGATCAGATAGGTATACAGACAGACCAACAGACAGACAGTTCAGATAGGTATACAGACAGACCAACAGACAGAAAGATCAGATAGGTATACAGACAGACCAACAGATAGACAGATCAGATAGATATACAGACAGACCAAAAGACAGAAAGATCAGATAAGTATACAGACAGACTGATCAGATAGGTATACAGACAGACCAACAGACAGACAGTTCAGATAGGTATACGAACAGACCCACAGACAGAAAGATCAGATAGGTATACAGACAGACCAACAGACAGAAAGATCAGATAGGTATACAGACAGACCAACAGACAGACAGATCAGATAGGTATACAGACACACCAACAGACAGACAGATCAGATAGGTATACAGACAGACTGATCAGATAGGTATACAGACAGACCAACAGACAGACAGATCAGATAGGTATACAGACACACCAACAGACAGACAGATCACATAGGTATACAGACAGACTGATCAGATAGGTATACAGAAAGACCAACAGACAGAAAGATCAGATAGGTATACAGACAGACCAACAGACAGACAGATCAGATAGGTATACAGACAGACCAACAGACAGACAGATCAGATAGGTATACAGACAGACCAAAAGACAGACAGATCAGATAGGTATACAGACAGACTGATCAGATAGGTATACAGACAGACCAACAGACAGACAGATCAGATAGGTATACAGACAGACCAACAGACAGACAGATCAGATAGGTATACAGACAGACCAACAGACACACAGATCAGATAGGTATACAGACACACCAACAGACAGACAGATCAGATAGGTATACAGACAGACCAACAGACAGACAGATCAGATAGGTATACAGACAGACCAACAGACACACAGATCAGATAGGTATACAGACAGACAGATCAGATAGGTATACAGACAGACCAACAGACAGACAGATCAGATAGGTATACAGACAGACCAACAGACAGAAAGATCAGATAGGTATACAGACAGACCAACAGACAGAAAGATCAGATAGGTATACAGACAAACCAACAGACAGACAGATCAGATAGGTATACAGACAGACCAATAGACAGAAAGATCAAGATAGGTATACAGACAGACCAACAGATAGACAGATCAGATAGGTATACAGACAGACCAACAGACAGACAGATCAGATAGGTATACAGACAGACTGATCAGATAGGTATACAGACAGACCAACAGACAGACAGTTCAGATAGGTATACGAACAGACCCACAGACAGAAAGATCAGATAGGTATACAGACAGACCAACAGACAGACAGATCAGATAGGTATACAGACAGACTGATCAGATTGGTATACAGACAGACCAACAGACAGACAGTTCAGATAGGTATACGAACAGACCCACAGACAGAAAGATCAGATAGGTATACAGACAGACCAACAGACAGAAAGATCAGATAGGTATACAGACAGACCAACAGACAGACAGATCAGATAGGTATACACACAGACCAACAGACAGACAGATCAGATAGGTATACAGACAGACCAATAGACAGACAGATCAGATAGGTATACAGACAGACAGATCAGATAGGTATACAGACAGACCAACAGACAGACAGATTAGATAGGTATACAGACAGACTGATCAGATAGGTATACAGACAGACCAACAGACAGACAGATCAGATAGGTATACAGATAGACCAACAGACAGAAAGATCAGATAGGTATACAGACAGACCAAGAGACAGAAAGATCAGATAGGTATACAGACAGACCAACAGACAGACAGATCAGATAGGTATACAGACAGACAGATCAGATAGGTATACAGACAGACCAACAGATAGACAGATCAGATAGGTATACAGACAGACCAACAGACAGAAAGATCAGATAGGTATACAGACAGACCAACAGACAGAAAGATCAGATAGGTATACAGACAGAACAACAGACAGAAGGATCACATAGGTATACAGACAGACCAACAGACAGACAGATCAGATAGGTATACAGACAGACCAACAGACAGAAAGATCAGATAGGTATACAAACAGACCAACAGACAGAAAGATCAGATAGGTATACAGACAGACCAACAGACAGACAGATCAGATAGGTATACAGACAGAACAACAGACAGACAGATCAGATAGGTATACAGACAGACCAACAGACAGACAGATCAGATAGGTATACAGACAGACAGATCAGATAGCTATACAGACAGACCAACAGACAGACAGATCAGATAGGTATACAGACAGACCAACAGACAGACAGATCAGATAGGTATACAGACAGACCAAAAGACAGAGAGATCAGATAGGTATACAGACAGACTGATCAGATAGGTATACAGACAGACCAACAGACAGAAAGATCAGATAGGTATACAGAGAGACCAACAGACAGAAAGATCAGATAGGTATACAGACAGAACAACAGACAGAAGGATCACATAGGTATACAGACAGACCAACAGACAGACAGATCAGATAGGTATACAGACAGACCAACAGACAGAAAGATCAGATAGGTATACAGACAGACCAACAGACAGACAGATCAGATAGGTATACAGACAGACCAACAGACAGACAGATCAGATAGGTATACAGACAGACCAAAAGACAGACAGATCAGATAGGTATACAGACAAACAGATCAGATAGCTATACAGACAGACCAACAGACAGACAGATCAGAGAGGTATACAGACAGACCAAAAGACAGACAGATCAGATAGGTATACAGACAGACTGATCAGATAGGTATACAGACAGACCAACAGACAGACAGATCAGATGGGTATACAGACAAACCAACAGACAGACAGATCAGATAGGTATACAGACAGACCAACAGACAGAAAGATCAAGATAGGTATACAGACAGACCAACAGATAGACAGATCAGATAGGTATACAGACAGACCAACAGACAGACAGATCAGATAGGTATACAGACAGACTGATCAGATAGGTATACAGACAGACCAACAGACAGACAGTTCAGATAGGTATACAGACAGACCAAAAGACAGACAGATCAGATAGGTATACAGACACACCAACAGACAGACAGATCAGATAGGTATACAGACACACCAACAGACAGACAGATCAGATAGGTATACAGACAGACTGATCAGATAGGTATACAGACAGACCAACAGACAGACAGATCAGATAGGTATACAGACAGACCAACAGACAGAAAGATCAGATAGGTATACAGACAGACCAACAGACAGAAAGATCAGATAGGTATACAGACAGACCAACAGACAGACAGATCAGATAGGTATACAGACAGACTGATCAGATAGGTATACAGACAGACCAACAGACAGAAAGATCAGATAGGTATACAGACAGACCAACAGACAGAAAGATCAGATAGGTATACAGACAGACCAACAGACAGAAAGATCAGATAGGTATACAGACAGACCAACAGACAGAAACATCAGATAGGTATACAGACAGACCAACAGACAGAAAGATCAGATAGGTATACAGACAGACCAACAGACAGACAGATCAGATAGGTATACAGACAGACCAACAGACAGAAAGATCAGATAGGTATACAGACAGACCAACAGACAGAAAGATCAGATAGGTATACAGACAGACCAACAGACAGACAGATCAGATAGGTATACAGACAGACCAACAGACAGAAAGATCAGATAGGTATACAGACAGACCAACAGACAGAAAGATCAGATAGGTATACAGACAGACCAACAGACAGAAAGATCAGATAGGTATACAGACAGACCAACAGACAGAAAGATCAGATAGGTATACAGACAGACCAACAGACAGACAGATCAGATAGGTATACAGACACACCAAAAGACAGACAGATCAGATAGGTATACAGACAGACTGATCAGATAGGTATACAGAAAGACCAACAGACAGACAGATCAGGTAGGTATACAGACAGACCAACAGACAGAAAGATCAGATAGGTATACAGACAGACCAACAGACAGAAAGATCAGATAGGTATACAGACAGACCAACAGATAGACAGATCAGATAGGTATACAGACAGACCAATGAACAGACAGATCAGATAGGTATACAGACAGACTGATCAGATAGGTGTACAGACAGACCAACAGACAGAAAGATCAGATAGGTATACAGACAGACCAACAGACAGAAAGATCAGATAGGTATACAGACAGACCAACAGATAGACAGATCAGATAGGTATACAAACAGACCAATATACAGACAGATCAGATAGGTATACAGACAGACTGATCAGATAGGTATACAGACAGTCCAACAGACAGACAGATCAGATAGGTATACAGACAGACCAACAGACAGAAAGATCAGATAGGTATACAGACAGACCAAGAGACAGACAGATCAGATAGGTATACAGACAGACCAACAGACAGAAATATCAGATAGGTATACAGACAGACCAACAGACAGAAAGATCAGATAGGTATACAGACAGACCGACAGACAGAAAGATCAGATAGGTGTACAGACAGACCAACAGACAGACAGATCAGATAGGTATACAGACAGACTGATCAGATAGGTATACAGACAGACCAACATTCAGACAGATCAGATAGGTATACAGACAGACCAACGGACAGAAAGATCAGATAGGTATACAGACAGACATACAGACAGACAGATCAGATAGGTATACAGACAGACCAACAGACAGACAGATCAGATAGGTATACAGACAGACCAACAGACAGAAAGATCAGATAGGTATACAGACACAACAACAGACAGACAGATCAAATAGGTATACAGACAGACTGATCAGATAGGTATACAGACAGACCAACAGACAGACAGATCAGATAGGTATACAGACAGACCAATAGACAGACAGATCAGATAGGTATACAGACAGACAGATCAGATAGGTATACAGACAGACCAACAGACAGACAGATTAGATAGGTATACAGACAGACTGATCAGATAGGTATACAGACAGACCAACAGACAGACAGATCAGATAGGTATACAGACAGACCAACAGACACACAGATCAGATAGGTATACAGACACACCAACAGACAGACAGATCAGATAGGTATACAGACAGACTGATCAGATAGGTATACAGACAGACCAACAGACAGACAGATCAGATAGGTATACAGACAGACCAATAGACAGACAGATCAGATAGGTATACAGACAGACAGATCAGATAGGTATACAGACAGACCAACAGACAGAAAGATCAGATAGGTATACAGACAGACCAACAGACAGAAAGATCAGATAGGTATACAGACAGACCAACAGACAGACAGATCAGATAGGTATACAGACAGAACAACAGACAGACAGATCAGATAGGTATACAGACAGACCAACAGACAGACAGATCAGATAGGTATACAGACAAACAGATCAGATAGGTATACAGACAGACCAACAGACAGACAGATCAGATAGGTATACAGATAGACCAACAGACAGAAAGATCAGATAGGTATACAGACAGACCAAGAGACAGAAAGATCAGATATGTATACAGACAGACCAACAGACAGACAGATCAGATAGGTATACAGACAGACAGATCAGATAGGTATACAGACGGACCAACAGATAGACAGATCAGATAGGTATACAGACAGACCAACAGACAGAAAGATTAGATAGGTATACAGACAGACCAACAGACAGAATGATCAGATAGGTATACAGACGGAACAACAGACAGAAGGATCACATAGGTATACAGACAGAACAACAGACAGACAGATCAGATAGGTATACAGACAGACCAACAGACAGACAGATCAGATAGGTATACAGACAGACAGATCAGATAGCTATACAGATAGACCAACAGACAGACAGATCAGATAGGTATACAGACAGACCAAAAGACAGACAGATCAGATAGGTATACAGACAGACTGATCAGATAGGTATACAGACAGACCAACAGACAGACATATCAGATAGGTATACAGACAGACCAACAGACAGAAAGATCAGATAGGTATACAGACAAACCAACAGACAGACAGATCAGATAGGTATACAGACAGACCAACAGACAGAAAGATCAAGATAGGTATACAGACAGACCAACAGATAGACAGATCAGATAGGTATACAGACAGACCAACAGACAGACAGATCAGATAGGTATACAGACAGACTGATCAGATAGGTATACAGACAGACCAACAGACAGACAGTTCAGATAGGTATACGAACAGACCCACAGACAGAAAGATCAGATAGGTATACAGACAGACCAACAGACAGAAAGATCAGATAGGTATACAGACAGACCAACAGACAGACAGATCAGATAGGTATACAGACACACCAACAGACAGACAGATCAGATAGGTATACAGACAGACTGATCAGATAGGTATACAGACAGACCAACAGACAGACAGATCAGATAGGTATACAGACACACCAACAGACAGACAGATCAGATAGGTATACAGACAGACTGATCAGATAGGTATACAGACAGACCAACAGACAGACAGATCAGATAGGTATACAGACAGACCAACAGACAGACAGTTCAGATAGGTATACAGACAGACCAACAGACAGAAAGATCAGATAGGTATACAGACAGACCAACAGATAGACAGATCAGATAGATATACAGACAGACCAAAAGACAGAAAGATCAGATAAGTATACAGACAGACTGATCAGATAGGTATACAGACAGACCAACAGACAGACAGTTCAGATAGGTATACGAACAGACCCACAGACAGAAAGATCAGATAGGTATACAGACAGACCAACAGACAGAAAGATCAGATAGGTATACAGACAGACCAACAGACAGACAGATCAGATAGGTATACAGACACACCAACAGACAGACAGATCAGATAGGTATACAGACAGACTGATCAGATAGGTATACAGACAGACCAACAGACAGACAGATCAGATAGGTATACAGACACACCAACAGACAGACAGATCACATAGGTATACAGACAGACTGATCAGATAGGTATACAGAAAGACCAACAGACAGAAAGATCAGATAGGTATACAGACAGACCAACAGACAGACAGATCAGATAGGTATACAGACAGACCAACAGACAGACAGATCAGATAGGTATACAGACAGACCAAAAGACAGACAGATCAGATAGGTATACAGACAGACTGATCAGATAGGTATACAGACAGACCAATAGACAGACAGATCAGATAGGTATACAGACAGACCAACAGACAGACAGATCAGATAGGTATACAGACAGACCAACAGACACACAGATCAGATAGGTATACAGACACACCAACAGACAGACAGATCAGATAGGTATACAGACAGACCAACAGACAGACAGATCAGATAGGTATACAGACAGACCAACAGACACACAGATCAGATAGGTATACAGACAGACAGATCAGATAGGTATACAGACAGACCAACAGACAGACAGATCAGATAGGTATACAGACAGACCAACAGACAGAAAGATCAGATAGGTATACAGACAGACCAACAGACAGAAAGATCAGATAGGTATACAGACAAACCAACAGACAGACAGATCAGATAGGTATACAGACAGACCAATAGACAGAAAGATCAAGATAGGTATACAGACAGACCAACAGATAGACAGATCAGATAGGTATACAGACAGACCAATAGACAGACAGATCAGATAGGTATACAGACAGACAGATCAGATAGGTATACAGACAGACCAACAGACAGACAGATTAGATAGGTATACAGACAGACTGATCAGATAGGTATACAGACAGACCAACAGACAGACAGATCAGATAGGTATACAGATAGACCAACAGACAGAAAGATCAGATAGGTATACAGACAGACCAAGAGACAGAAAGATCAGATAGGTATACAGACAGACCAACAGACAGACAGATCAGATAGGTATACAGACAGACAGATCAGATAGGTATACAGACAGACCAACAGATAGACAGATCAGATAGGTATACAGACAGACCAACAGACAGAAAGATCAGATAGGTATACAGACAGACCAACAGACAGAAAGATCAGATAGGTATACAGACAGAACAACAGACAGAAGGATCACATAGGTATACAGACAGACCAACAGACAGACAGATCAGATAGGTATACAGACAGACCAACAGACAGAAAGATCAGATAGGTATACAAACAGACCAACAGACAGAAAGATCAGATAGGTATACAGACAGACCAACAGACAGACAGATCAGATAGGTATACAGACAGAACAACAGACAGACAGATCAGATAGGTATACAGACAGACCAACAGACAGACAGATCAGATAGGTATACAGACAGACAGATCAGATAGCTATACAGACAGACCAACAGACAGACAGATCAGATAGGTATACAGACAGACCAACAGACAGACAGATCAGATAGGTATACAGACAGACCAAAAGACAGACAGATCAGATAGGTATACAGACAGACTGATCAGATAGGTATACAGACAGACCAACAGACAGACAGATCAGATAGGTATACAGACAGACCAACAGACAGACAGATCAGATAGGTATACAGACAGACCAACAGACACACAGATCAGATAGGTATACAGACACACCAACAGACAGACAGATCAGATAGGTATACAGACAGACTGATCAGATAGGTATACAGACAGACCAACAGACAGACAGATCAGATAGGTGTACAGACAGACCAATAGACAGACAGATCAGATAGGTATACAGACAGACCAATAGACAGAAAGATCAAGATAGGTGTACAGACAGACCAACAGACAGACAGATCAGATAGGTATACAGACAGACCAACAGACAGAAAGATCAGATAGGTATACAGACAGACCAACAGACAGAAAGATCAGATAGGTATACAGACAAACCAACAGACAGACAGATCAGATAGGTATACAGACAGACCAATTGACAGAAAGATCAAGATAGGTATACAGACAGACCAACAGATAGACAGATCAGATAGGTATACAGACAGACCAACAGACAGACAGATCAGATAGGTATACAGACAGACTGATCAGATAGGTATACAGACAGACCAACAGACAGACAGTTCAGATAGGTATACGAACAGACCCACAGACAGAAAGATCAGATAGGTATACAGACAGACCAACAGACAGACAGATCAGATAGGTATACAGACAGACTGATCAGATTGGTATACAGACAGACCAACAGACAGACAGTTCAGATAGGTATACGAACAGACCCACAGACAGAAAGATCAGATAGGTATACAGAGAAACCAACAGACAGATAGATCAGATAGGTATACAGACAGACCAACAGACAGACAGATCAGATAGGTATACAGACAGACCAACAGACAGACAGATCAGATAGGTATACAGACAGACCAATAGACAGACAGATCAGATAGGTATACAGACAGACAGATCAGATAGGTATACAGACAGACCAACAGACAGACAGATTAGATAGGTATACAGACAGACTGATCAGATAGGTATACAGACAGACCAACAGACAGACAGATCAGATAGGTATACAGATAGACCAACAGACAGAAAGATCAGATAGGTATACAGACAGACCAAGAGACAGAAAGATCAGATAGGTATACAGACAGACCAACAGACAGACAGATCAGATAGGTATACAGACAGACAGATCAGATAGGTATACAGACAGACCAACAGACAGAAAGATCAGATAGGTATACAGACAGACCAACAGACAGAAAGATCAGATAGGTATACAGACAGAACAACAGACAGAAGGATCACATAGGTATACAGACAGACCAACAGACAGACAGATCAGATAGGTATACAGACAGACCAACAGACAGAAAGATCAGATAGGTATACAGACAGACCAACAGACAGAAAGATCAGATAGGTATACAGACAGACCAACAGACAGACAGATCAGATAGGTATACAGACAGAACAACAGACAGACAGATCAGATAGGTATACAGACAGACCAACAGACAGACAGATCAGATAGGTATACAGACAGACAGATCAGATAGCTATACAGACAGACCAACAGACAGACAGATCAGATAGGTATACAGACAGACCAAAAGACAGACAGATCAGATAGGTATACAGACAGACTGATCAGATAGGTATACAGACAGACCAACAGACAGACAGATCAGATAGGTATACAGACAGACCAACAGACAGAAAGATCCGATAGGTATACAGACAGACCAACAGACAGAAAGATCAGATAGGTATACAGACAGACCAACAGACAGACAGATCAGATAGGTATACAGACAGACCAACAGACACACAGATCAGATAGGTATACAGATACACCAACAGACAGACAGATCAGATAGGTATACAGACAGACTGATCAGATAGGTATACAGACAGAGCAACAGACAGACAGATCAGATAGGTATACAGACACACCAACAGACAGACAGATCAGATAGGTATACAGACAGACTGATCAGATAGGTATACAGACAGACCAACAGACAGACAGATCAGATAGGTATACAGACAGACCAACAGACAGACAGTTCAGATAGGTATACAGACAGACCAACAGACAGAAAGATCAGATAGGTATACAGACAGACCAACAGATAGACAGATCAGATAGGTATACAGACAGACCAATAGACAGACAGATCAGATAGGTATACAGACAGACAGATCAGATAGGTATACAGACAGAAAAACAGAAAGACAGATTAGATAGGTATACAGACAGACTGATCAGATAGGTATACAGACAGAACAACAGACAGACAGATCAGATAGGTATACAGATAGACCAACAGACAGGAAGATCAGATAGGTATACAGACAGACCAAGAGACAGAAAGATCAGATAGGTATACAGACAGACCAACAGACAGACAGATCAGATAGGTATACAGACAGACAGATCAGATAGGTATACAGACAGACCAACAGACAGACAGATCAGATAGGTATACAGACAGACTTACAGAGAGAAAGATCAGATAGGTATACAGACAGACCAACAGACAGAAAGATCGGATAGGTATACAGACAGAACAACAGACAGAAGGATCACATAGGTATACAGACAGACCAACAGACAGACAGATCAGATATGTATACAGACAGACCAACAGACAGAAAGATCAGATAGGTATACAGACAGACCAACAGACAGAAAGATCAGATAGGTATACAGACAGACCAACAGACAGAAAGATCAGATAGGTGTACAGACAGACCAACAGAAAGACAGATCAGATAGGTATACAGACAGACCAACAGACAGACAGATCACATAGGTATACAGACAGACCAACAGATAGACAGATCAGATAGGTATACAGACAGACCAACAGACAGACAGATCAGATAGGTATACAGACAGACCAACAGACAGACAGATCAGATAGGTATACAGACAGAACAACAGACAGACAGATCAGATAGGTATACAGACAGACCAACAGACAGACATATCAGATAGGTATACAGACAGACAGATCAGATAGGTATACAGACAGACCAAAAGACAGACAGATCAGATAGGTATACAGACAGGCTGATCGGATAGGTATACAGACAGACCAACAGACAGACAGATCACATAGGTATACAGACAGACCAACAGACAGAAAGATCAGATAGGTATACAGACAAACCAACAGACAGACAGATCAGATAGGTATACAGACAGACCAACAGACAGAAAGATCAAGATAGGTATACAGACAGACCAACAGATAGACAGATCAGATAGGTATACAGACAGACCAACAGACAGACAGATCAGATAGGTATACAGACAGACCAACAGACAGAAAGATCAGATAGGTATACAGACAGACCAACAGATAGACAGATCAGATAGGTATACAGACAGACCAACAGACAGACAGATCAGATAGGTATACAGACACACCAACAGACAGACAGATCAGATAGGTATACAGACAGACTGATCAGATAGGTATACAGACAGACCAACAGACAGGCAGATCAGATAGGTATACAGACAGACCAACAGACAGACAGTTCAGATAGGTATACAGACAGACCAACAGACAGAAAGATCAGATAGGTATACAGACAGACCAACAGATAGACAGATCAGATAGGTATACAGACAGACCAACAGACAGAAAGATCAGATAGGTATACAGACAGACTGATCAGATAGGTATACAGACAGACCAACAGACAGACAGTTCAGATAGGTATACGAACAGACCCACAGACAGAAAGATCAGATAGGTATACAGACAGACCAACAGACAGAAAGATCAGATAGGTATACAGACAGACCAACAGACAGAAAGATCAGATAGGTATACAGACAGACCAACAGACAGACAGATCAGATAGGTATACAGACAGACCAACAGACAGAAAGATCAGATAGGTATACAGACAGACCAACAGACAGAAAGATCAGATAGGTATACAGACAGAACAACAGACAGAAGGATCACATAGGTATACAGACAGACCAACAGACAGACAGATCAGATAGGTATACAGACAGACCAACAGACAGAAAGATCAGATAGGTATACAGACAGACCAACAGACAGAAAGATCAGATAGGTATACAGACAGACCAACAGACAGAAAGATCAGATAGGTGTACAGACAGACCAACAGAAAGACAGATCAGATAGGTATACAGACAGACCAACAGACAGACAGATCAGATAGGTATACAGACAGACCAACAGACAGAAAGATCAGATAGGTATACAGACAAACCAACAGACAGACAGATCAGATAGGTATACAGACAGACCAACAGACAGAAAGATCAAGATAGGTATACAGACAGACCAACAGATAGACAGATCAGATAGGTATACAGACAGACCAACAGACAGAAAGATCAGATAGGTATACAGACAGACTGATCAGATAGGTATACAGACAGCCCAACAGACAGACAGTTCAGATAGGTATACGAACAGACCCACAGACAGAAAGATCAGATAGGTATACAGACAGACCAACAGACAGACAGATCAGATAGGTATACAGACACACCAACAGACAGACAGATCAGATAGGTATACAGATAGACCAACAGACAGAAAGATCAGATAGGTATACAGACAGACCAAGAGACAGAAAGATCAGATAGGTATACAGACAGACCAACAGACAGACAGATCAGATAGGTATACAGACAGACAGATCAGATAGGTATACAGACAGACCAACAGATAGACAGATCAGATAGGTATACAGATAGACCAACAGACAGAAAGATCAGATAGGTATACAGACAGACCAAGAGACAGAAAGATCAGATAGGTATACAGACAGACCAACAGACAGACAGATCAGATAGGTATACAGACAGACAGATCAGATAGGTATACAGACAGACCAACAGATAGACAGATCAGATAGGTATACAGACAGACCAACAGACAGAAAGATCAGATAGGTATACAGACAGACCAACAGACAGAAAGATCAGATAGGTATACAGACAGAACAACAGACAGAAGGATCACATAGGTATACAGACAGACCAACAGACAGACAGATCAGATAGGTATACAGACAGACCAACAGACAGAAAGATCAGATAGGTATACAGACAGACCAACAGACAGAAAGATCAGATAGGTATACAGACAGACCAACAGACAGACAGATCAGATAGGTATACAGACAGACCAACAGACAGACAGATCAGATAGGTATACAGACAGACCAACAGACAGACAGATCAGATAGGTATACAGACAAACAGATCAGATAGCTATACAGACAGACCAACAGACAGACAGATCAGAGAGGTATACAGACAGACCAAAAGACAGACAGATCAGATAGGTATACAGACAGACTGATCAGATAGGTATACAGACAGACCAACAGACAGACAGATCAGATGGGTATACAGACAAACCAACAGACAGACAGATCAGATAGGTATACAGACAGACCAACAGACAGAAAGATCAAGATAGGTATACAGACAGACCAACAGACAGAAAGATCAGATAGGTATACAGACAGACCAAAAGACAGACAGATCAGATAGGTATACAGACACACCAACAGACAGACAGATCATATAGGTATACAGACAGACAGATCAGATAGGTATACAGACAGACCAACAGACAGACAGATCAGATAGGTATACAGACAGACCAACAGACAGACAGATCAGATAGGTATACAGACACACCAACAGACAGACAGATCAGATAGGTATACAGACAGACTGATCAGATATGTATACAGAAAGACCAACAGACAGACAGATCAGGTAGGTATACAGACAGACCAACAGACAGAAAGATCAGATAGGTATACAGACAGACCAACAGACAGAAAGATCAGATAGGTATACAGACAGACCAACAGATAGACAGATCAGATAGGTATACAGACAGACCAACAGACAGAAAGATCAGATAGGTATACAGACAGACCAACAGACAGAAAGATCAGATAGGTATACAGACAGACCAACAGATAGACAGATCAGATAGGTATACAAACAGACCAATATACAGACAGATCAGATAGGTATACAGACAGACTGATCAGATAGGTATACAGACAGTCCAACAGACAGACAGATCAGATAGGTATACAGACAGACCAACAGACAGAAAGATCAGATAGGTATACAGACAGACCAAGAGACAGACAGATCAGATAGGTATACAGACAGACCAACAGACAGACAGATCAGATAGGTATACAGACAGACCAACAGACAGAAATATCAGATAGGTATACAGACAGACCAACAGACAGAAAGATCAGATAGGTATACAGACAGACCGACAGACAGAAAGATCAGATAGGTGTACAGACAGACCAACAGACAGACAGATCAGATAGGTATACAGACAGACTGATCAGATAGGTATACAGACAGACCAACATTCAGACAGATCAGATAGGTATACAGACAGACCAACGGACAGAAAGATCAGATAGGTATAAAGACAGACATACAGACAGACAGATCAGATAGGTATACAGACAGACCAACAGACAGACAGATCAGATAGGTATACAGACAGACCAACAGACAGAAAGATCAGATAGGTATACAGACAGACCAACAGACAGACAGATCAGATAGGTATACAGACAGACCAACAGACACACAGATCAGATAGGTATACAGACACAACAACAGACAGACAGATCAGATAGGTATACAGACAGACTGATCAGATAGGTATACAGACAGACCAACAGACAGACAGATCAGATAGGTATACAGACAGACCAACAGACAGAAATATCAGATAGGTATACAGATAGACCAACAGACAGAAAGATCAGATAGGTATACAGACAGACCAAGAGACAGAAAGATCAGATAGGTATACAGACAGACCAACAGACAGACAGATCAGATAGGTATACAGACAGACAGATCAGATAGGTATACAGACGGACCAACAGATAGACAGATCAGATAGGTATACAGACAGACCAACAGACAGAAAGATCAGATAGGTATACAGACAGACCAACAGACAGAAAGATCAGATAGGTATACAGACAGACCAACAGACAGACAGATCAGATAGGTATACAGACAGAACAACAGACAGACAGATCAGATAGGTATACAGACAGACCAACAGACAGACAGATCAGATAGGTATACAGACAGACAGATCAGATAGCTATACAGACAGACCAACAGACAGACAGATCAGATAGGTATACAGACAGACCAAAAGACAGACAGATCAGATAGGTATACAGACAGACTGATCAGATAGGTATACAGACAGACCAACAGACAGACAGATCAGATAGGTATACAGACAGACCAACAGACAGAAAGATCCGATAGGTATACAGACAGACCAACAGACAGAAAGATCAGATAGGTATACAGACAGACCAACAGACATACAGATCAGATAGGTATACAGACAGACCAACAGACACACAGATCAGATAGGTATACAGATACACCAACAGACAGACAGATCAGATAGGTATACAGACAGACTGATCAGATAGGTATACAGACAGAGCAACAGACAGACAGATCAGATAGGTATACAGACACACCAACAGACAGACAGATCAGATAGGTATACAGACAGATTGATCAGATAGGTATACAGACAGACCAACAGACAGACAGATCAGATAGGTATACAGACAGACCAACATACAGACAGTTCAGATAGGTATACAGACAGACCAACAGACAGAACGATCAGATAGGTATACAGACAGACCAACAGATAGACAGATCAGATAGGTATACAGACAGACCAATAGACAGACAGATCAGATAGGTATACAGACAGACAGATCAGATAGGTATACAGACAGAAAAACAGAAAGACAGATTAGAAAGGTATACAGACAGACTGATCAGATAGGTATACAGACAGAACAACAGACAGACAGATCAGATAGGTATACAGATAGACCAACAGAAAGAAAGATCAGATAGGTATACAGACAGACCAAGAGACAGAAAGATCAGATAGGTATACAGACAGACCAACAGACAGACAGATCAGATAGGTATACAGACAGACAGATCAGATAGGTATACAGACAGACCAACAGACAGACAGATCAGATAGGTATACAGACAGACTTACAGAGAGAAAGATCAGATAGGTATACAGACAGAACAACAGACAGAAGGATCACATAGGTATACAGACAGACCAACAGACAGACAGATCAGATATGTATACAGACAGACCAACAGACAGAAAGATCAGATAGGTATACAGACAGACCAACAGACAGAAAGATCAGATAGGTATACAGACAGACCAACAGACAGAAAGATCAGATAGGTGTACAGACAGACCAACAGAAAGACAGATCAGAAAGGTATACAGACAGACCAACAGACAGACAGATCACATAGGTATACAGACAGACCAACAGATAGACAGATCAGATAGGTATACAGACAGACCAACAGACAGACAGATCAGATAGGTATACAGACAGACCAACAGACAGACAGATCAGATAGGTATACAGACAGAACAACAGACAGACAGATCAGATAGGTATACAGACAGACAGATCAGATAGGTATACAGACAGACCAACAGACAGACAGATCAGATAGGTATACAGACAGACCAAAAGACAGACAGATCAGATAGGTATACAGACAGGCTGATCGGATAGGTATACAGACAGACCAACAGACAGACAGATCAGATAGGTATACAGACAGACCAACAGACAGAAAGATCAGATAGGTATACAGACAAACCAACAGACAGACAGATCAGATAGGTATACAGACAGACCAACAGACAGAAAGATCAAGATAGGTATACAGACAGACCAACAGATAGACAGATCAGATAGGTATACAGACAGACCAACAGACAGACAGATCAGATAGGTATACAGACAGACCAACAGACAGAAAGATCAGATAGGTATACAGACAGACCAACAGATAGACAGATCAGATAGGTATACAGACAGACCAACAGACAGACAGATCAGATAGGTATACAGACACACCAACAGACAGACAGATCAGATAGGTATACAGACAGACTGAACAGATAGGTATACAGACAGACCAACAGACAGGCAGATCAGATAGGTATACAGACAGACCAACAGACAGACAGTTCAGATAGGTATACAGACAGACCAACAGACAGAAAGATCAGATAGGTATACAGACAGACCAACAGACAGACAGATCAGATAGGTATACAGACAGACCAACAGACAGAAAGATCAGATAGGTATACAGACAGACCAACAGACAGAAAGATCAGATAGGTATACAGACAGAACAACAGACAGAAGGATCACATAGGTATACAGACAGACCAACAGACAGAAAGATCAGATAGGTGTACAGACAGACCAACAGAAAGACAGATCAGATAGGTACACAGACAGACCAACAGACAGACAGATCACATAGGTATACAGACAGACCAACAGATAGACAGATCAGATAGGTATACAGACAGACCAACAGACAGACAGATCAGATAGGTATACAGACAGACCAACAGACAGACAGATCAGATAGGTATACAGACAGAACAACAGACAGACATATCAGATAGGTATACAGACAGACCAACAGACAGACAGATCAGATAGGTATACAGACAGACAGATCAGATAGGTATACAGACAGACCAACAGACAGACAGATCAGATAGGTATACAGACAGACCAAAAGACAGACAGATCAGATAGGTATACAGACAGGCTGATCGGATAGGTATACAGACAGACCAACAGACAGACAGATCAGATAGGTATACAGACAGACCAACAGACAGAAAGATCAGATAGGTATACAGACAAACCAACAGACAGACAGATCAGATAGGTATACAGACAGACCAACAGACAGAAAGATCAAGATAGGTATACAGACAGACCAACAGATAGACAGATCAGATAGGTATACAGACAGACCAACAGACAGACAGATCAGATAGGTATACAGACAGACCAACAGACAGAAAGATCAGATAGGTATACAGACAGACCAACAGATAGACAGATCAGATAGGTATACAGACAGACCAACAGACAGACAGATCAGATAGGTATACAGACACACCAACAGACAGACAGATCAGATAGGTATACAGACAGACTGATCAGATAGGTATACAGACAGACCAACAGACAGGCAGATCAGATAGGTATACAGACAGACCAACAGACAGACAGTTCAGATAGGTATACAGACAGACCAACAGACAGAAAGATCAGATAGGTATACAGACAGACCAACAGACAGACAGATCAGATAGGTATACAGACAGACCAACAGACAGAAAGATCAGATAGGTATACAGACAGACCAACAGACAGAAAGATCAGATAGGTATACAGACAGAACAACAGACAGAAGGATCACATAGGTATACAGACAGACCAACAGACAGACAGATCAGATAGGTATACAGACAGACCAACAGACAGAAAGATCAGATAGGTATACAGACAGACCAACAGACAGAAAGATCAGATAGGTATACAGACAGACCAACAGACAGACAGATCAGATAGGTATACAGACAGAACAACAGACAGACAGATCAGATAGGTATACAGACAGACCAACAGACAGACAGATCAGATAGGTATACAGACAGACAGATCAGATAGCTATACAGACAGACCAACAGACAGACAGATCAGATAGGTATACAGACAGACCAAAAGACAGACAGATCAGATAGGTATACAGACAGACTGATCAGATAGGTATACAGACAGACCAACAGACAGACAGATCAGATAGGTAAAAAAGACAGACCAACAGACAGAAAGATCCGATAGGTATACAGACAGACCAACAGACAGAAAGATCAGATAGGTATACAGACAGACCAACAAACAGACAGATCAGATAGGTATACAGACAGACCAACAGACACACAGATCAGATAGGTATACAGATACACCAACAGACAGACAGATCAGATAGGTATACAGACAGACTGATCAGATAGGTATACAGACAGAGCAACAGACAGACAGATCAGATAGGTATACAGACACACCAACAGACAGACAGATCAGATAGGTATACAGACAGACTGATCAGATAGGTATACAGACAGACCAACAGACAGACAGATCAGATAGGTATACAGACAGACCAACAGACAGACAGTTCAGATAGGTATACAGACAGACCAACAGACAGAAAGATCAGATAGGTATACAGACAGACCAACAGATAGACAGATCAGATAGGTATACAGACAGACCAATAGACAGACAGATCAGATAGGTATACAGACAGACAGATCAGATAGGTATACAGACAGAAAAACAGAAAGACAGATTAGATAGGTATACAGACAGACTGATCAGATAGGTATACAGACAGAACAACAGACAGACAGATCAGATAGGTATACAGATAGACCAACAGACAGGAAGATCAGATAGGTATACAGACAGACCAAGAGACAGAAAGATCAGATAGGTATACAGACAGACCAACAGACAGACAGATCAGATAGGTATACAGACAGACAGATCAGATAGGTATACAGACAGACCAACAGACAGACAGATCAGATAGGTATACAGACAGACTTACAGAGAGAAAGATCAGATAGGTATACAGACAGACCAACAGACAGAAAGATCGGATAGGTATACAGACAGAACAACAGACAGAAGGATCACATAGGTATACAGACAGACCAACAGACAGACAGATCAGATATGTATACAGACAGACCAACAGACAGAAAGATCAGATAGGTATACAGACAGACCAACAGACAGAAAGATCAGATAGGTATACAGACAGACCAACAGACAGAAAGATCAGATAGGTGTACAGACAGACCAACAGAAAGACAGATCAGATAGGTATACAGACAGACCAACAGACAGACAGATCACATAGGTATACAGACAGACCAACAGATAGACAGATCAGATAGGTATACAGACAGACCAACAGACAGACAGATCAGATAGGTATACAGACAGACCAACAGACAGACAGATCAGATAGGTATACAGACAGAACAACAGACAGACAGATCAGATAGGTATACAGACAGACCAACAGACAGACATATCAGATAGGTATACAGACAGACAGATCAGATAGGTATACAGACAGACCAAAAGACAGACAGATCAGATAGGTATACAGACAGGCTGATCGGATAGGTATACAGACAGACCAACAGACAGACAGATCACATAGGTATACAGACAGACCAACAGACAGAAAGATCAGATAGGTATACAGACAAACCAACAGACAGACAGATCAGATAGGTATACAGACAGACCAACAGACAGAAAGATCAAGATAGGTATACAGACAGACCAACAGATAGACAGATCAGATAGGTATACAGACAGACCAACAGACAGACAGATCAGATAGGTATACAGACAGACCAACAGACAGAAAGATCAGATAGGTATACAGACAGACCAACAGATAGACAGATCAGATAGGTATACAGACAGACCAACAGACAGACAGATCAGATAGGTATACAGACACACCAACAGACAGACAGATCAGATAGGTATACAGACAGACTGATCAGATAGGTATACAGACAGACCAACAGACAGGCAGATCAGATAGGTATACAGACAGACCAACAGACAGACAGTTCAGATAGGTATACAGACAGACCAACAGACAGAAAGATCAGATAGGTATACAGACAGACCAACAGATAGACAGATCAGATAGGTATACAGACAGACCAACAGACAGAAAGATCAGATAGGTATACAGACAGACTGATCAGATAGGTATACAGACAGACCAACAGACAGACAGTTCAGATAGGTATACGAACAGACCCACAGACAGAAAGATCAGATAGGTATACAGACAGACCAACAGACAGAAAGATCAGATAGGTATACAGACAGACCAACAGACAGAAAGATCAGATAGGTATACAGACAGACCAACAGACAGACAGATCAGATAGGTATACAGACAGAACAACAGACAGAAAGATCAGATAGGTATACAGACAGAACAACAGACAGAAGGATCAGATAGGTATACAGACAGACCAACAGACAGACAGATCAGATAGGTATACAGACAGACCAACAGACAGACAGATCAGATAGGTATACAGACAGACCAACAGACAGAAAGATCAGATAGGTATACAGACAGACCAACAGACAGAAAGATCAGATAGGTATACAGACAGACCAACAGACAGAAAGATCAGATAGGTGTACAGACAGACCAACAGAAAGACAGATCAGATAGGTATACAGACAGACCAACAGACAGACAGATCAGATAGGTATACAGACAGACCAACAGACAGAAAGATCAGATAGGTATACAGACAAACCAACAGACAGACAGATCAGATAGGTATACAGACAGACCAACAGACAGAAAGATCAAGATAGGTATACAGACAGACCAACAGATAGACAGATCAGATAGGTATACAGACAGACCAACAGACAGAAAGATCAGATAGGTATACAGACAGACTGATCAGATAGGTATACAGACAGCCCAACAGACAGACAGTTCAGATAGGTATACGAACAGACCCACAGACAGAAAGATCAGATAGGTATACAGACAGACCAACAGACAGACAGATCAGATAGGTATACAGACACACCAACAGACAGACAGATCAGATAGGTATACAGATAGACCAACAGACAGAAAGATCAGATAGGTATACAGACAGACCAAGAGACAGAAAGATCAGATAGGTATACAGACAGACCAACAGACAGACAGATCAGATAGGTATACAGACAGACAGATCAGATAGGTATACAGACAGACCAACAGATAGACAGATCAGATAGGTATACAGATAGACCAACAGACAGAAAGATCAGATAGGTATACAGACAGACCAAGAGACAGAAAGATCAGATAGGTATACAGACAGACCAACAGACAGACAGATCAGATAGGTATACAGACAGACAGATCAGATAGGTATACAGACAGACCAACAGATAGACAGATCAGATAGGTATACAGACAGACCAACAGACAGAAAGATCAGATAGGTATACAGACAGACCAACAGACAGAAAGATCAGATAGGTATACAGACAGAACAACAGACAGAAGGATCACATAGGTATACAGACAGACCAACAGACAGACAGATCAGATAGGTATACAGACAGACCAACAGACAGAAAGATCAGATAGGTATACAGACAGACCAACAGACAGAAAGATCAGATAGGTATACAGACAGACCAACAGACAGACAGATCAGATAGGTATACAGACAGACCAACAGACAGACAGATCAGATAGGTATACAGACAGACCAACAGACAGACAGATCAGATAGGTATACAGACAAACAGATCAGATAGCTATACAGACAGACCAACAGACAGACAGATCAGAGAGGTATACAGACAGACCAAAAGACAGACAGATCAGATAGGTATACAGACAGACTGATCAGATAGGTATACAGACAGACCAACAGACAGACAGATCAGATGGGTATACAGACAAACCAACAGACAGACAGATCAGATAGGTATACAGACAGACCAACAGACAGAAAGATCAAGATAGGTATACAGACAGACCAACAGACAGAAAGATCAGATAGGTATACAGACAGACCAAAAGACAGACAGATCAGATAGGTATACAGACACACCAACAGACAGACAGATCAGATAGGTATACAGACAGACAGATCAGATAGGTATACAGACAGACCAACAGACAGACAGATCAGATAGGTATACAGACAGACCAACAGACAGACAGATCAGATAGGTATACAGACACACCAACAGACAGACAGATCAGATAGGTATACAGACAGACTGATCAGATAGGTATACAGAAAGACCAACAGACAGACAGATCAGGTAGGTATACAGACAGACCAACAGACAGAAAGATCAGATAGGTATACAGACAGACCAACAGACAGAAAGATCAGATAGGTATACAGACAGACCAACAGATAGACAGATCAGATAGGTATACAGACAGACCAATGAACAGACAGATCAGATAGGTATACAGACAGACTGATCAGATAGGTGTACAGACAGACCAACAGACAGAAAGATCAGATAGGTATACAGACAGACCAACAGACAGAAAGATCAGATAGGTATACAGACAGACCAACAGATAGACAGATCAGATAGGTATACAAACAGACCAATATACAGACAGATCAGATAGGTATACAGACAGACTGATCAGATAGGTATACAGACAGTCCAACAGACAGACAGATCAGATAGGTATACAGACAGACCAACAGACAGAAAGATCAGATAGGTATACAGACAGACCAAGAGACAGACAGATCAGATAGGTATACAGACAGACCAACAGACAGACAGATCAGATAGGTATACAGACAGACCAACAGACAGAAATATCAGATAGGTATACAGACAGACCAACAGACAGAAAGATCAGATAGGTATACAGACAGACCGACAGACAGAAAGATCAGATAGGTGTACAGACAGACCAACAGACAGACAGATCAGATAGGTATACAGACAGACCAACGGACAGAAAGATCAGATAGGTTTAAAGACAGACATACAGACAGACTGATCAGATAGGTATACAGACAGACCAACAGACAGACAGATCAGATAGGTATACAGACAGACCAACAGACAGAAAGATCAGATAGGTATACAGACAGACCAACAGACAGACAGATCAGATAGGTATACAGACAGACCAACAGACACACAGATCAGATAGGTATACAGACACAACAACAGACAGACAGATCAGATAGGTATACAGACAGACTGATCAGATAGGTATACAGACAGACCAACAGACAGACAGATCAGATAGGTATACAGACAGACCAATAGACAGACAGATCAGATAGGTATACAGACAGACAGATCAGATAGGTATACAGACAGACCAACAGACAGACAGATTAGATAGGTATACAGACAGACTGATCAGATAGGTATACAGACAGACCAACAGACAGACAGATCAGATAGGTATACAGATAGACCAACAGACAGAAAGATCAGATAGGTATACAGACAGACCAAGAGACAGAAAGATCAGATAGGTATACAGACAGACCAACAGACAGACAGATCAGATAGGTATACAGACAGACAGATCAGATAGGTATACAGACGGACCAACAGATAGACAGATCAGATAGGTATACAGACAGACCAACAGACAGAAAGATCAGATAGGTATACAGACAGACCAACAGACAGAAAGATCAGATAGGTATACAGACAGACCAACAGACAGACAGATCAGATAGGTATACAGACAGAACAACAGACAGACAGATCAGATAGGTATACAGACAGACCAACAGACAGACAGATCAGATAGGTATACAGACAGACAGATCAGATAGCTATACAGACAGACCAACAGACAGACAGATCAGATAGGTATACAGACAGACCAAAAGACAGACAGATCAGATAGGTATACAGACAGACTGATCAGATAGGTATACAGACAGACCAACAGACAGACAGATCAGATAGGTATACAGACAGACCAACAGACAGAAAGATCCGATAGGTATACAGACAGACCAACAGACAGAAAGATCAGATAGGTATACAGACAGACCAACAGACATACAGATCAGATAGGTATACAGACAGATCAACAGACACACAGATCAGATAGGTATACAGATACACCAACAGACAGACAGATCAGATAGGTATACAGACAGACTGATCAGATAGGTATACAGACAGAGCAACAGACAGACAGATCAGATAGGTATACAGACACACCAACAGACAGACAGATCAGATAGGTATACAGACAGACTGATCAGATAGGTATACAGACAGACCAACAGACAGACAGATCAGATAGGTATACAGACAGACCAACAGACAGACAGTTCAGATAGGTATACAGACAGACCAACAGACAGAAAGATCAGATAGGTATACAGACAGACCAACAGATAGACAGATCAGATAGGTATACAGACAGACCAATAGACAGACAGATCAGATAGGTATACAGACAGACAGATCAGATAGGTATACAGACAGACCAACAGAAAGACAGATTAGAAAGGTATACAGACAGACTGATCAGATAGGTATACAGACAGAACAACAGACAGACAGATCAGATAGGTATACAGATAGACCAACAGAAAGAAAGATCAGATAGGTATACAGACAGACCAAGAGACAGAAAGATCAGATAGGTATACAGACAGACCAACAGACAGACAGATCAGATAGGTATACAGACAGACAGATCAGATAGGTATACAGACAGACCAACAGACAGACAGATCAGATAGGTATACAGACAGACTTACAGAGAGAAAGATCAGATAGGTATACAGACAGACCAACAGACAGAAAGATCGGATAGGTATACAGACAGAACAACAGACAGAAGGATCACATAGGTATACAGACAGACCAACAGACAGACAGATCAGATATGTATACAGACAACCCAACAGACAGAAAGATCAGATAGGTATACAGACAGACCAACAGACAGAAAGATCAGATAGGTATACAGACAGACCAACAGACAGAAAGATCAGATAGGTGTACAGACAGACCAACAGAAAGACAGATCAGATAGGTATACAGACAGACCAACAGACAGACAGATCACATAGGTATACAGACAGACCAACAGATAGACAGATCAGATAGGTATACAGACAGACCAACAGACAGACAGATCAGATAGGTATACAGACAGACCAACAGACAGACAGATCAGATAGGTATACAGACAGAACAACAGACAGACAGATCAGATAGGTATACAGACAGACCAACAGACAGACAGATCAGATAGGTATACAGACAGACAGATCAGATAGGTATACAGACAGACCAACAGACAGACAGATCAGATAGGTATACAGACAGACCAAAAGACAGACAGATCAGATAGGTATACAGACAGGCTGATCGGATAGGTATACAGACAGACCAACAGACAGACAGATCAGATAGGTATACAGACAGACCAACAGACAGAAAGATCAGATAGGTATACAGACAAACCAACAGACAGACAGATCAGATAGGTATACAGACAGACCAACAGACAGAAAGATCAAGATAGGTATACAGACAGACCAACAGATAGACAGATCAGATAGGTATACAGACAGACCAACAGACAGACAGATCAGATAGGTATACAGACAGACCAACAGACAGAAAGATCAGATAGGTATACAGACAGACCAACAGATAGACAGATCAGATAGGTATACAGACAGACCAACAGACAGACAGATCAGATAGGTATACAGACACACCAACAGACAGACAGATCAGATAGGTATACAGACAGACTGATCAGATAGGTATACAGACAGACCAACAGACAGGCAGATCAGATAGGTATACAGACAGACCAACAGACAGACAGTTCAGATAGGTATACAGACAGACCAACAGACAGAAAGATCAGATAGGTATACAGACAGACCAACAGATAGACAGATCAGATAGGTATACAGACAGACCAACAGAGAGAAAGATCAGATAGGTATACAGACAGACTGATCAGATAGGTATACAGACAGACCAACAGACAGACAGTTCAGATAGGTATACGAACAGACCCACAGACAGAAAGATCAGATAGGTATACAGACAGACCAACAGACAGAAAGATCAGATAGGTATACAGACAGACCAACAGACAGAAAGATCAGATAGGTATACAGACAGACCAACAGACAGACAGATCAGATAGGTATACAGACAGACCAACAGACAGAAAGATCAGATAGGTATACAGACAGACAAACAGACAGAAAGATCAGATAGGTATACAGACAGAACAACAGACAGAAGGATCACATAGGTATACAGACAGACCAACAGACAGACAGATCAGATAGGTATACAGACAGACCAACAGACAGAAAGATCAGATAGGTATACAGACAGACCAACAGACAGAAAGATCAGATAGGTATACAGACAGACCAACAGACAGAAAGATCAGATAGGTGTACAGACAGACCAACAGAAAGACAGATCAGATAGGTATACAGACAGACCAACAGACAGACAGATCAGATAGGTATACAGACAGACCAACAGACAGAAAGATCAGATAGGTATACAGACAAACCAACAGACAGACAGATCAGATAGGTATACAGACAGACCAACAGACAGAAAGATCAAGATAGGTATACAGACAGACCAACAGATAGACAGATCAGATAGGTATACAGACAGACCAACAGACAGAAAGATCAGATAGGTATACAGACAGACTGATCAGATAGGTATACAGACAGCCCAACAGACAGACAGTTCAGATAGGTATACGAACAGACCCACAGACAGAAAGATCAGATAGGTATACAGACAGACCAACCTACAGAAAGATCAGATAGGTATACAGACAGACCAACAGACAGACAGATCAGATAGGTATACAGACACACCAACAGACAGACAGATCAGATAGGTATACAGATAGACCAACAGACAGAAAGATCAGATAGGTATACAGACAGACCAAGAGACAGAAAGATCAGATAGGTATACAGACAGACCAACAGACAGACAGATCAGATAGGTATACAGACAGACAGATCAGATAGGTATACAGACAGACCAACAGATAGACAGATCAGATAGGTATACAGACAGACCAACAGACAGAAAGATCAGATAGGTATACAGACAGATCAACAGACAGAAAGATCAGATAGGTATACAGACAGAACAACAGACAGAAGGATCACATAGGTATACAGACAGACCAACAGACAGACAGATCAGATAGGTATACAGACAGACCAACAGACAGAAAGATCAGATAGGTATACAGACAGACCAACAGACAGAAAGATCAGATAGGTATACAGACAGACCAACAGACAGACAGATCAGATAGGTATACAGACAGACCAACAGACAGACAGATCAGATAGGTATACAGACAGACCAACAGACAGACAGATCAGATAGGTATACAGAAAAACAGATCAGATAGCTATACAGACAGACCAACAGACAGACAGATCAGAGAGGTATACAGACAGACCAAAAGACAGACAGATCAGATAGGTATACAGACAGACTGATCAGATAGGTATACAGACAGACCAACAGACAGACAGATCAGATGGGTATACAGACAAACCAACAGACAGACAGATCAGATAGGTATACAGACAGACCAACAGACAGAAAGATTAAGATAGGTATACAGACAGACCAACAGATAGACAGATCAGATAGGTATACAGACAGACCAACAGACAGACAGATCAGATAGGTATACAGACAGACTGATCAGATAGGTATACAGACAGACCAACAGACAGACAGTTCAGATAGGTATACGAACAAACCCACAGACAGAAAGATCAGATAGGTATACAGACAGACCAACAGACAGAAAGATCAGATAGGTATACAGACAGACCAACAGACAGACAGATCAGATAGGTATAGAGACACACCAACAGACAGACAGATCAGATAGGTATACAGACAGACTGATCAGATAGGTATACAGAAAGACCAACAGACAGACAGATCAGGTAGATATACAGACAGACCAACAGACAGAAAGATCAGATAGGTATACAGACAGACCAACAGACAGAAAGATCAGATAGGTATACAGACAGACCAACAGATAGACAGATCAGATAGGTATACAGACAGACCAATGAACAGACAGATCAGATAGGTATACAGACAGACTGATCAGATAGGTGTACAGACAGACCAACAGACAGAAAGATCAGATAGGTATACAGACAGACCAACAGACAGAAAGATCAGATAGGTATACAGACAGACCAACAGATAGACAGATCAGATAGGTATACAAACAGACCAATATACAGACAGATCAGATAGGTATACAGACAGACTGATCAGATAGGTATACAGACAGTCCAACAGACAGACAGATCAGATAGGTATACAGATAGACCAACAGACAGAAAGATCAGATAGGTATACAGACAGACCAAGAGACAGACAGATCAGATAGGTATACAGACAGACCAACAGACAGACAGATCAGATAGGTATACAGACAGACCAACAGACAGAAATATCAGATAGGTATACAGACAGACCAACAGACAGAAAGATCAGATAGGTATACAGACAGACCGACAGACAGAAAGATCAGATAGGTGAACAGACAGACCAACAGACAGACAGATCAGATAGGTATACAGACAGACTGATCAGATAGGTATACAGACAGACCAACATTCAGACAGATCAGATAGGTATACAGACAGACCAACGGACAGAAAGATCAGATAGGTATAAAGACAGACATACAGACAGACAGATCAGATAGGTATACAGACAGACCAACAGAAAGACAGATCAGATAGGTATACAGACAGACCAACAGACAGAAAGATCAGATAGGTATACAAACAGACCAACAGACAGACAGATCAGATAGGTATACAGACAGACCAACAGACACACAGATCAGATAGGTATACAGACAAAACAACAGACAGACAGATCAGATAGGTATACAGACAGACTGATCAGATAGGTATACAGACAGACCAACAGACAGACAGATCAGATAGGTATACAGACAGACCAATAGACAGACAGATCAGATAGGTATACAGACAGACAGATCAGATAGGTATACAGACAGACCAACAGACAGACAGATTAGATAGGTATACAGACAGACTGATCAGATAGGTATACAGACAGACCAACAGACAGACAGATCAGATAGGTTTACAGATAGACCAACAGACAGAAAGATCAGATAGGTATACAGACAGACCAAGAGACAGAAAGATCAGATAGGTATACAGACAGACCAACAGACAGACAGATCAGATAGGTATACAGACAGACAGATCAGATAGGTATACAGACGGACCAACAGATAGACAGATCAGATAGGTATACAGACAGACCAACAGACAGAAAGATCAGATAGGTATACAGACAGACCAACAGACAGAAAGATCAGATAGGTATACAGACAGACCAAGAGACAGAAGGATCACATAGGTATACAGACAGACCAACAGACAGACAGATCAGATAGGTATACAGACAGACAGATCAGATAGGTATACAGACAGACCAACAGATAGACAGATCAGATAGGTATACAGACAGACCAACAGACAGAAAGATCAGATAGGTATACAGACAGACCAACAGACAGAAAGATCAGATAGGTATACAGACAGAACAACAGACAGAAGGATCACATAGGTATACAGACAGACCAACAGACAGACAGATCAGATAGGTATACAGACAGACCAACAGACAGAAAGATCAGATAGGTATACAGACAGACCAACAGACAGAAAGATCAGATAGGTATACAGACAGACCAACAGACAGACAGATCAGATAGGTATACAGACAGACCAACAGACAGACAGATCAGATAGGTATACAGACAGACCAACAGACAGACAGATCAGATAGGTATACAGAAAAACAGATCAGATAGCTATACAGACAGACCAACAGACAGACAGATCAGAGAGGTATACAGACAGACCAAAAGACAGACAGATCAGATAGGTATACAGACAGACTGATCAGATAGGTATACAGACAGACCAACAGACAGACAGATCAGATGGGTATACAGACAAACCAACAGACAGACAGATCAGATAGGTATACAGACAGACCAACAGACAGAAAGATTAAGATAGGTATACAGACAGACCAACAGATAGACAGATCAGATAGGTATACAGACAGACCAACAGACAGACAGATCAGATAGGTATACAGACAGACTGATCAGATAGGTATACAGACAGACCAACAGACAGACAGTTCAGATAGGTATACGAACAAACCCACAGACAGAAAGATCAGATAGGTATACAGACAGACCAACAGACAGAAAGATCAGATAGGTATACAGACAGACCAAAAGACAGACAGATCAGATAGGTATACAGACACACCAACAGACAGACAGATCAGATAGGTATACAGACAGACAGATCAGATAGGTATACAGACAGACC
The DNA here is from genome assembly GCF_029633865.1 of Lampris incognitus. NCBI lineage: Eukaryota > Metazoa > Chordata > Actinopteri > Lampriformes > Lampridae > Lampris > Lampris incognitus. The sequence continues at coordinate 72,707,132 of NC_079211.1, forward strand.
AACAGACAGACAGATCAGATAGGTATACAGACACACCAACAGACAGACAGATCAGATAGGTATACAGACAGACTGATCAGATAGGTATACAGAAAGACCAACAGACAGACAGATCAGGTAGATATACAGACAGACCAACAGACAGAAAGATCAGATAGGTATACAGACAGACCAACAGACAGAAAGATCAGATAGGTATACAGACAGACCAACAGATAGACAGATCAGATAGGTATACAGACAGACCAATGAACAGACAGATCAGATAGGTATACAGACAGACTGATCAGATAGGTGTACAGACAGACCAACAGACAGAAAGATCAGATAGGTATACAGACAGACCAACAGACAGAAAGATCAGATAGGTATACAGACAGACCAACAGATAGACAGATCAGATAGGTATACAAACAGACCAATATACAGACAGATCAGATAGGTATACAGACAGACTGATCAGATAGGTATACAGACAGTCCAACAGACAGACAGATCAGATAGGTATACAGATAGACCAACAGACAGAAAGATCAGATAGGTATACAGACAGACCAAGAGACAGACAGATCAGATAGGTATACAGACAGACCAACAGACAGACAGATCAGATAGGTATACAGACAGACCAACAGACAGAAATATCAGATAGGTATACAGACAGACCAACAGACAGAAAGATCAGATAGGTATACAGACAGACCGACAGACAGAAAGATCAGATAGGTGAACAGACAGACCAACAGACAGACAGATCAGATAGGTATACAGACAGACTGATCAGATAGGTATACAGACAGACCAACATTCAGACAGATCAGATAGGTATACAGACAGACCAACGGACAGAAAGATCAGATAGGTATAAAGACAGACATACAGACAGACAGATCAGATAGGTATACAGACAGACCAACAGAAAGACAGATCAGATAGGTATACAGACAGACCAACAGACAGAAAGATCAGATAGGTATACAGACAGACCAACAGACAGACAGATCAGATAGGTATACAGACAGACCAACAGACACACAGATCAGATAGGTATACAGACAAAACAACAGACAGACAGATCAGATAGGTATACAGACAGACTGATCAGATAGGTATACAGACAGACCAACAGACAGACAGATCAGATAGGTATACAGACAGACCAATAGACAGACAGATCAGATAGGTATACAGACAGACAGATCAGATAGGTATACAGACAGACCAACAGACAGACAGATTAGATAGGTATACAGACAGACTGATCAGATAGGTATACAGACAGACCAACAGACAGACAGATCAGATAGGTTTACAGATAGACCAACAGACAGAAAGATCAGATAGGTATACAGACAGACCAAGAGACAGAAAGATCAGATAGGTATACAGACAGACCAACAGACAGACAGATCAGATAGGTATACAGACAGACAGATCAGATAGGTATACAGACGGACCAACAGATAGACAGATCAGATAGGTATACAGACAGACCAACAGACAGAAAGATCAGATAGGTATACAGACAGACCAACAGACAGAAAGATCAGATAGGTATACAGACAGAACAACAGACAGAAGGATCACATAGGTATACAGACAGAACAACAGACAGACAGATCAGATAGGTATACAGACAGACCAACAGACAGACAGATCAGATAGGTATACAGACAGACAGATCAGATAGCTATACAGACAGACCAACAGACAGACAGATCAGATAGGTATACAGACAGACCAAAAGACAGACAGATCAGATAGGTATACAGACAGACTGATCAGATAGGTATACAGACAGACCAACAAACAGACAGATCAGATAGGTATACAGACAGACCAACAGACAGAAAGATCAGATAGGTATACAGACAAACCAACAGACAGACAGATCAGATAGGTATACAGACAGACCAACAGACAGAAAGATCAAGATAGGTATACAGACAGACCAACAGATAGACAGATCAGATAGGTATACAGACAGACCAACATACAGACAGATCAGATAGGTATACAGACAGACTGATCAGATAGGTATACAGACAGACCAACAGACAGACAGTTCAGATAGGTATACGAACAGACCCACAGACAGAAAGATCAGATAGGTATACAGACAGACCAACAGACAGAAAGATCAGATAGGTGTACAGACAGACCAACAGACAGACAGATCAGATAGGTATACAGACACACCAACAGACAGACAGATCAGATAGGTATACAGACAGACTGATCAGATAGGTATACAGACAGACCAACAGACAGACAGATCAGATAGGTATACAGACACACCAACAGACAGACAGATCAGATAGGTATACAGACAGACTGATCAGATAGGTATACAGACAGACCAACAGACAGACAGATCAGATAGGTATACAGACAGACCAACAGACAGACAGTTCAGATAGGTATACAGACAGACCAACAGACAGAAAGATCAGATAGGTATACAGACAGACCAACAGATAGACAGATCAGATAGGTATACAGACAGACCAAAAGACAGAAAGATCAGATAGGTATACAGACAGACTGATCAGATAGGTATACAGACAGACCAACAGACAGACAGTTCAGATAGGTATACGAACAGACCCACAGACAGAAAGATCAGATAGGTATACAGACAGACCAACAGACAGAAAGATCAGATAGGTATACAGACAGACCAACAGACAGACAGATCAGATAGGTATACAGACAGACTGATCAGATAGGTATACAGACAGACCAACAGACAGACAGATCAGATAGGTTTACAGATAGACCAACAGACAGAAAGATCAGATAGGTATACAGACAGACCAAGAGACAGAAAGATCAGATAGGTATACAGACAGACCAACAGACAGACAGATCAGATAGGTATACAGACAGACAGATCAGATAGGTATACAGACGGACCAACAGATAGACAGATCAGATAGGTATACAGACAGACCAACAGACAGAAAGATCAGATAGGTATACAGACAGACCAACAGACAGAAAGATCAGATAGGTATACAGACAGAACAACAGACAGAAGGATCACATAGGTATACAGACAGAACAACAGACAGACAGATCAGATAGGTATACAGACAGACCAACAGACAGACAGATCAGATAGGTATACAGACAGACAGATCAGATAGCTATACAGACAGACCAACAGACAGACAGATCAGATAGGTATACAGACAGACCAAAAGACAGACAGATCAGATAGGTATACAGACAGACTGATCAGATAGGTATACAGACAGACCAACAAACAGACAGATCAGATAGGTATACAGACAGACCAACAGACAGAAAGATCAGATAGGTATACAGACAAACCAACAGACAGACAGATCAGATAGGTATACAGACAGACCAACAGACAGAAAGATCAAGATAGGTATACAGACAGACCAACAGATAGACAGATCAGATAGGTATACAGACAGACCAACATACAGACAGATCAGATAGGTATACAGACAGACTGATCAGATAGGTATACAGACAGACCAACAGACAGACAGTTCAGATAGGTATACGAACAGACCCACAGACAGAAAGATCAGATAGGTATACAGACAGACCAACAGACAGAAAGATCAGATAGGTGTACAGACAGACCAACAGACAGACAGATCAGATAGGTATACAGACACACCAACAGACAGACAGATCAGATAGGTATACAGACAGACTGATCAGATAGGTATACAGACAGACCAACAGACAGACAGATCAGATAGGTATACAGACACACCAACAGACAGACAGATCAGATAGGTATACAGACAGACTGATCAGATAGGTATACAGACAGACCAACAGACAGACAGATCAGATAGGTATACAGACAGACCAACAGACAGACAGTTCAGATAGGTATACAGACAGACCAACAGACAGAAAGATCAGATAGGTATACAGACAGACCAACAGATAGACAGATCAGATAGGTATACAGACAGACCAAAAGACAGAAAGATCAGATAGGTATACAGACAGACTGATCAGATAGGTATACAGACAGACCAACAGACAGACAGTTCAGATAGGTATACGAACAGACCCACAGACAGAAAGATCAGATAGGTATACAGACAGACCAACAGACAGAAAGATCAGATAGGTATACAGACAGACCAACAGACAGACAGATCAGATAGGTATACAGACACACCAACAGACAGACAGATCAGATAGGTATACAGACAGACTGATCAGATAGGTATACAGACAGACCAACAGACAGACAGATCAGATAGGTATACAGACACACCAACAGACAGACAGATCACATAGGTATACAGACAGACTGATCAGATAGGTATACAGAAAGACCAACAGACAGACAGATCAGGTAGGTATACAGACAGACCAACAGACAGAAAGATCAGATAGGTATACAGACAGACCAACAGACAGAAAGATCAGATAGGTATACAGACAGACCAACAGATAGACAGATCAGATAGGTATACAGACAGACCAATAGACAGACAGATCAGAGGGGTATACAGACAGACTGATCAGATAGGTATACAGACAGACCAACAGACAGAAAGATCAGATAGGTATACAGACAGACCAAGAGACAGAAAGATCAGATAGGTATACAGACAGACCAACAGACAGAAAGATCAGATAGGTATACAGACAGACCAACAGATAGACAGATCAGATAGGTATACAGACAGACCAACAGACATAAAGATCAGATAGGTATACAGACAGACCAACAGACAGAAAGATCAGATAGGTATACAGACAAACCAACAGACAGACAGATCAGATAGGTATACAGACAGACCAATAGACAGAAAGATCAAGATAGGTATACAGACAGACCAACAGATAGACAGATCAGATAGGTATATAGACAGACCAACAGACAGACAGATCAGATAGGTATACAGACAGACTGATCAGATAGGTATACAGACAGACCAACAGACAGACAGTTCAGATAGGTATACGAACAGACCCACAGACAGAAAGATCAGATAGGTATACAGACAGACCAACAGACAGACAGATCAGATAGGTATACAGACAGACTGATCAGATTGGTATACAGACAGACCAACAGACAGAAAGATCAGATAGGTATACAGACAGACCAACAGACAGAAAGATCAGATAGGTATACAGACAGACCAACAGATAGACAGATCAGATAGGTATACAGACAGACCAATAGACAGACAGATCAGAGGGGTATACAGACAGACTGATCAGATAGGTATACAGACAGACCAACAGACAGAAAGATCAGATAGGTATACAGACAGACCAAGAGACAGAAAGATCAGATAGGTATACAGACAGACCAACAGACAGAAAGATCAGATAGGTATACAGACAGACCAACAGATAGACAGATCAGATAGGTATACAGACAGACCAACAGACATAAAGATCAGATAGGTATACAGACAGACCAACAGACAGAAAGATCAGATAGGTATACAGACAAACCAACAGACAGACAGATCAGATAGGTATACAGACAGACCAATAGACAGAAAGATCAAGATAGGTATACAGACAGACCAACAGATAGACAGATCAGATAGGTATATAGACAGACCAACAGACAGACAGATCAGATAGGTATACAGACAGACTGATCAGATAGGTATACAGACAGACCAACAGACAGACAGTTCAGATAGGTATACGAACAGACCCACAGACAGAAAGATCAGATAGGTATACAGACAGACCAACAGACAGACAGATCAGATAGGTATACAGACAGACTGATCAGATTGGTATACAGACAGACCAACAGACAGACAGTTCAGATAGGTATACGAACAGACCCACAGACAGAAAGATCAGATAGGTATACAGACAGACCAACAGACAGAAAGATCAGATAGGTATACAGACAGACCAACAGACAGACAGATCAGATAGGTATACAGACAGACCAACAGACAGACAGATCAGATAGGTATACAGACATACCAATAGACAGACAGATCAGATAGGTATACAGACAGACAGATCAGATAGGTATACAGACAGACCAACAGACAGACAGATTAGATAGGTATACAGACAGACTGATCAGATAGGTATACAGACAGACCAACAGACAGACAGATCAGATAGGTATACAGACAGACCAACAGACAGAAAGATCAGATAGGTATACAGACAGACCAAGAGACAGACAGATCAGATAGGTATACAGACAGACCAACAGACAGACAGATCAGATAGGTATACAGACAGACCAACAGACAGAAATATCAGATAGGTATACAGACAGACCAACAGACAGAAAGATCAGATAGGTATACAGACAGACCGACAGACAGAAAGATCAGATAGGTGTACAGACAGACCAACAGACAGACAGATCAGATAGGTATACAGACAGACTGATCAGATAGGTATACAGACAGACCAACATTCAGACAGATCAGATAGGTATACAGACAGACCAACGGACAGAAAGATCAGATAGGTATACAGACAGACATACAGACAGACAGATCAGATAGGTATACAGACAGACCAACAGACAGACAGATCAGATAGGTATACAGACAGACCAACAGACAGAAAGATCAGATAGGTATACAGACAGACCAACAGACAGACAGATCAGATAGGTATACAGACAGACCAACAGACACACAGATCAGATAGGTATACAGACACAACAACAGACAGACAGATCAGATAGGTATACAGACAGACTGATCAGATAGGTATAGAGACAGCCCAACAGACAGACAGATCAGATAGGTATACAGACAGACCAATAGACAGACAGATCAGATAGGTATACAGACAGACAGATCAGATAGGTATACAGACAGACCAACAGACAGACAGATTAGATAGGTATACAGACAGACTGATCAGATAGGTATACAGACAGACCAACAGACAGACAGATCAGATAGGTATACAGATAGACCAACAGACAGAAAGATCAGATATGTATACAGACAGACCAATAGACAGAAAGATCAGATAGGTATACAGACAGACCAACAGACAGACAGATCAGATAGGTATACAGACAGACAGATCAGATAGGCATACAGACGGACCAACAGATAGACAGATCAGATAGGTATACAGACAGACCAACAGACAGAAAGATCAGATAGGTATACAGACAGACCAACAGACAGAAAGATCAGATAGGTATACAGACAGAACAACAGACAGAAGGATCACATAGGTATACAGACAGAACAACAGACAGACAGATCAGATAGGTATACAGACAGACCAACAGACTGACAGATCAGATAGGTATACAGACAGACAGATCAGATAGGTATACAGACAGACTAACAGACAGACAGATCAGATAGGTATACAGACAGACCAAAAGACAGACAGATCAGATAGGTATACAGACAGACTGATCAGATAGGTATACAGACAGACCAACAGACAGACAGATCAGATAGGTATACAGACAGACCAACAGACAGAAAGATCAGATAGGTATACAGACAAACCAACAGACAGACAGATCAGATAGGTATACAGACAGACCAACAGACAGAAAGATCAAGATAGGTATACAGACAGACCAACAGATAGACAGATCAGATAGGTATACAGACAGACCAACAGACAGACAGATCAGATAGGTATACAGACAGACTCATCAGATAGGTATACAGACAGACCAACAGACAGACAGTTCAGATAGGTATACGAACAGACCCACAGACAGAAAGATCAGATAGGTATACAGACAGACCAACAGACAGAAAGATCAGATAGGTATACAGACAGACCAACAGACAGACAGATCAGATAGGTATACAGACACACCAACAGACAGACAGATCAGATAGGTATACAGACAGACTGATCAGATAGGTATACAGACAGACCAACAGACAGACAGATCAGATAGGTATACAGACACACCAACAGACAGACAGATCAGATAGGTATACAGACAGACTGATCAGATAGGTATACAGACAGACCAACAGACAGACAGATCAGATAGGTATACAGACAGACCAACAGACAGACAGTTCAGATAGGTATACAGACAGACCAACAGACAGAAAGATCAGATAGGTATACAGACAGACCAACAGATAGACAGATCAGATAGGTATACAGACAGACCAAAAGACAGAAAGATCAGATAGGTATACAGACAGACTGATCAGATAGGTATACAGACAGACCAACAGACAGACAGTTCAGATAGGTATACGAACAGACCCACAGACAGAAAGATCAGATAGGTATACAGACAGACCAACAGACAGAAAGATCAGATAGGTATACAGACAGACCAACAGACAGACAGATCAGATAGGTATACAGACACACCAACAGACAGACAGATCAGATAGGTATACAGACAGACTGATCAGATAGGTATACAGACAGACCAACAGACAGACAGATCAGATAGGTATACAGACACACCAACAGACAGACAGATCACATAGGTATACAGACAGACTGATCAGATAGGTATACAGAAAGACCAACAGACAGACAGATCAGATAGGTATACAGACAGACCAACAGACAGACAGATCAGATAGGTATACAGACAGAACAACAGACAGACAGATCAGATAGGTATACAGACAGACCAACAGACAGACAGATCAGATAGGTATACAGACAGACAGATCAGATAGGTATACAGACAGACCAACAGACAGACAGATCAGATAGGTATACAGACAGACCAAAAGACAGACAGATCAGATAGGTATACAGACAGGCTGATCGGATAGGTATACAGACAGACCAACAGACAGACAGATCAGATAGGTATACAGACAGACCAACAGACAGAAAGATCAAGATAGGTATACAGAGAGACCAACAGATAGACAGATCAGATAGGTATACAGACAGACCAACAGACAGACAGATCAGATAGGTATACAGACAGACCAACAGACAGAAAGATCAGATAGGTATACAGACAGACCAACAGATAGACAGATCAGATAGGTATACAGACAGACCAACAGACAGACAGATCAGATAGGTATACAGACACACCAACAGACAGACAGATCAGATAGGTATACAGACAGACTGATCAGATAGGTATACAGACAGACCAACAGACAGGCAGATCAGATAGGTATACAGACAGACCAACAGACAGACAGTTCAGATAGGTATACAGACAGACCAACAGACAGAAAGATCAGATAGGTATACAGACAGACCAACAGATAGACAGATCAGATAGGTATACAGACAGACCAACAGACAGAAAGATCAGATAGGTATACAGACAGACTGATCAGATAGGTATACAGACAGACCAACAGACAGACAGTTCAGATAGGTATACGAACAGACCCACAGACAGAAAGATCAGATAGGTATACAGACAGACCAACAGACAGAAAGATCAGATAGGTATACAGACAGACCAACAGACAGAAAGATCAGATAGGTATACAGACAGACCAACAGACAGACAGATCAGATAGGTATACAGACAGACCAACAGACAGAAAGATCAGATAGGTATACAGACAGACCAACAGACAGAAAGATCAGATAGGTATACAGACAGAACAACAGACAGAAGGATCACATAGGTATACAGACAGACCAACAGACAGACAGATCAGATAGGTATACAGACAGACCAACAGACAGAAAGATCAGATAGGTATACAGACAGACCAACAGACAGAAAGATCAGATAGGTATACAGACAGACCAACAGACAGAAAGATCAGATAGGTGTACAGACAGACCAACAGAAAGACAGATCAGATAGGTATACAGACAGACCAACAGACAGACAGATCAGATAGGTATACAGACAGACCAACAGACAGAAAGATCAGATAGGTATACAGACAAACCAACAGACACACAGATCAGATAGGTATACAGACAGACCAACAGACAGAAAGATCAAGATAGGTATACAGACAGACCAACAGATAGACAGATCAGATAGGTATACAGACAGACCAACAGACAGAAAGATCAGATAGGTATACAGACAGACTGATCAGATAGGTATACAGACAGCCCAACAGACAGACAGTTCAGATAGGTATACGAACAGACCCACAGACAGAAAGATCAGATAGGTATACAGACAGAACAACAGACAGAAAGATCAGATAGGTATACAGACAGACCAACAGACAGACAGATCAGGTAGGTATACAGACACACCAACAGACAGACAGATCAGATATGTATACAGATAGACCAACAGACAGAAAGATCAGATAGGTATACAGACAGACCAAGAGACAGAAAGATCAGATAGGTATACAGACAGACCAACAGACAGACAGATCAGATAGGTATACAGACAGACAGATCAGATAGGTATACAGACAGACCAACAGATAGACAGATCAGATAGGTATACAGACAGACCAACAGACAGAAAGATCAGATAGGTATACAGACAGACCAACAGACAGACAGTTCAGATAGGTATACGAACAGACCCACAGGCAGAAAGATCAGATAGGTATACAGACAGACCAACAGACAGACAGATCAGATAGGTATACAGACAGACTGATCAGATTGGTATACAGACAGACCAACAGACAGACAGTTCAGATAGGTATACGAACAGACCCACAGACAGAAAGATCAGATAGGTATACAGACAGACCAACAGACAGAAAGATCAGATAGGTATACAGACAGACCAACAGACAGACAGATCAGATAGGTATACAGACAGACCAACAGACAGACAGATCAGATAGGTATACAGACAGACCAATAGACAGACAGATCAGATAGGTATACAGACAGACAGATCAGATTGGTATACAGACAGACCAACAGACAGACAGATTAGATAGGTATACAGACAGACTGATCAGATAGGTATACAGACAGACCAACAGACAGACAGATCAGATAGGTATACAGATAGACCAACAGACAGAAAGATCAGATAGGTATACAGACAGACCAAGAGACAGAAAGATCAGATAGGTATACAGACAGACCAACAGACAGACAGATCAGATAGGTATACAGACAGACAGATCAGATAGGTATACAGACAGACCAACAGATAGACAGATCAGATAGGTATACAGACAGACCAACAGACAGAAAGATCAAATAGGTATACAGACAGACCAACAGACAGAAAGATCAGATAGGTATACAGACAGAACAACAGACAGAAGGATCACATAGGTATACAGACAGACCAACAGACAGACAGATCAGATAGGTATACAGACAGACCAACAGACAGAAAGATCAGATAGGTATACAGACAGACCAACAGACAGAAAGATCAGATAGGTATACAGACAGACCAACAGACAGACAGATCAGATAGGTATACAGACAGAACAACAGACAGACAGATCAGATAGGTATACAGACAGACCAACAGACAGACAGATCAGATAGGTATACAGACAGACAGATCAGATAGCTATACAGACAGACCAACAGACAGACAGATCAGATAGGTATACAGACAGACCAAAAGACAGACAGATCAGATAGGTATACAGACAGACTGATCAGATAGGTATACAGACAGACCAACAGACAGACAGATCAGATAGGTATACAGACAGACCAACAGACAGACAGATCAGATAGGTATACAGACAGACCAACAGACACACAGATCAGATAGGTATACAGACACACCAACAGACAGACAGATCAGATAGGTATACAGACAGACTGATCAGATAGGTATACAGACAGACCAACAGACAGACAGATCAGATAGGTATACAGACAGACCAAGAGACAGAAAGATCAGATAGGTATACAGACAGACCAACAGACAGAAAGATCAGATAGGTATACAGACAGACCAACAGATAGACAGATCAGATAGGTATACAGACAGACCAACAGACAGACAGTTCAGATAGGTATACGAACAGACCCACAGACAGAAAGATCAGATAGGTATACAGACAGACCAACAGACAGAAAGATCAGATAGGTATACAGACAGACCAACAGACAGACAGATCAGATAGGTATACAGACACACCAACAGACAGACAGATCAGATAGGTATACAGACAGACTGATCAGATAGGTATACAGACAGACCAACAGACAGACAGATCAGATAGGTATACAGACACACCAACAGACAGACAGATCAGATAGGTATACAGACAGACTGATCAGATAGGTATACAGACAGACCAACAGACAGACAGATCAGATAGGTATACAGACAGACCAACAGACAGACAGTTCAGATAGGTATACGAACAGACCCACAGACAGAAAGATCAGATAGGTATACAGACAGACCAACAGACAGAAAGATCAGATAGGTATACAGACAGACCAACAGACAGACAGATCAGATAGGTATACAGACACACCAACAGACAGACAGATCAGATAGGTATAGAGACAGACTGATCAGATAGGTATACAGACAGACCAACAGACAGACAGATCAGATAGGTATACAGACACACCAACAGACAGACAGATCAGATAGGTATACAGACAGACTGATCAGATAGGTATACAGACAGACCAACAGACAGACAGATCAGATAGGTATACAGACAGACCAACAGACAGACAGTTCAGATAGGTATACAGACAGACCAACAGACAGAAAGATCAGATAGGTATACAGACAGACCAACAGATAGACAGATCAGATAGGTATACAGACAGACCAAAAGACAGAAAGATCAGATAGGTATACAGACAGACTGATCAGATAGGTATACAGACAGACCAACAGACAGACAGTTCAGATAGGTATACGAACAGACCCACAGACAGAAAGATCAGATAGGTATACAGACAGACCAACAGACAGAAAGATCAGATAGGTATACAGACAGACCAACAGACAGACAGATCAGATAGGTATACAGACACACCAACAGACAGACAGATCAGATAGGTATACAGACAGACTGATCAGATAGGTATACAGACAGACCAACAGACAGACAGATCAGATAGGTATACAGACACACCAACAGACAGACAGATCACATAGGTATACAGACAGACTGATCAGATAGGTATACAGTAAGACCAACAGACAGACAGATCAGGTAGGTATACAGACAGACCAACAGACAGAAAGATCAGATAGGTATACAGACAGACCAACAGACAGAAAGATCAGATAGGTATACAGACAGACCAACAGATAGACAGATCAGATAGGTATACAGACAGACCAATAGACAGACAGATCAGAGGGGTATACAGACAGACTGATCAGATAGGTATACAGACAGACCAACAGACAGAAAGATCAGATAGGTATACAGACAGACCAAGAGACAGAAAGATCAGATAGGTATACAGACAGACCAACAGACAGAAAGATCAGATAGGTATACAGACAGACCAACAGATAGACAGATCAGATAGGTATACAGACAGACCAACAGACAGAAAGATCAGATAGGTATACAGACAGACCAACAGACAGAAAGATCAGATAGGTATACAGACAAACCAACAGACAGACAGATCAGATAGGTATACAGACAGACCAATAGACAGAAAGATCAAGATAGGTATACAGACAGACCAACAGATAGACAGATCAGATAGGTATATAGACAGACCAACAGACAGAGAGATCAGATAGGTATACAGACAGACTGATCAGATAGGTATACAGACAGACCAACAGACAGACAGTTCAGATAGGTATACGAACAGACCCACAGACAGAAAGATCAGATAGGTATACAGACAGACCAACAGACAGACAGATCAGATAGGTATACAGACAGACTGATCAGATTGGTATACAGACAGACCAACAGACAGACAGTTCAGATAGGTATACGAACAGACCCACAGACAGAAAGATCAGATAGGTATACAGACAGACCAACAGACAGAAAGATCAGATAGGTATACAGACAGACCAACAGACAGACAGATCAGATAGGTATACAGACAGACCAACAGACAGACAGATCAGATAGGTATACAGACAGACCAATAGACAGACAGATCAGATAGGTATACAGACAGACAGATCAGATTGGTATACAGACAGACCAACAGACAGACAGATTAGATAGGTATACAGACAGACTGATCAGATAGGTATACAGACAGACCAACAGACAGACAGATCAGATAGGTATACAGATAGACCAACAGACAGAAAGATCAGATAGGTATACAGACAGACCAAGAGACAGAAAGATCAGATAGGTATACAGACAGACCAACAGACAGACAGATCAGATAGGTATACAGACAGACAGATCAGATAGGTATACAGACAGACCAACAGATAGACAGATCAGATAGGTATACAGACAGACCAACAGACAGAAAGATCAAATAGGTATACAGACAGAACAACAGACAGAAGGATCACATAGGTATACAGACAGACCAACAGACAGACAGATCAGATAGGTATACAGACAGACCAACAGACAGAAAGATCAGATAGGTATACAGACAGACCAACAGACAGAAAGATCAGATAGGTATACAGACAGACCAACAGACAGACAGATCAGATAGGTATACAAACAGAACAACAGACAGACAGATCAGATAGGTATACAGACAGACCAACAGACAGACAGATCAGATAGGTATACAGACAGACAGATCAGATAGCTATACAGACAGACCAACAGACAGACAGATCAGATAGGTATACAGACAGACCAAAAGACAGACAGATCAGATAGGTATACAGACAGACTGATCAGATAGGTATACAGACAGACCAACAGACAGACAGATCAGATAGGTATACAGACAGACCAACAGACAGACAGATCAGATAGGTATACAGACAGACCAACAGACACACAGATCAGATAGGTATACAGACACACCAACAGACAGACAGATCAGATAGGTATACAGACAGACCAACAGACAGAAAGATCAGATAGGTATACAGACAGACCAACAGACAGAAAGATCAGATAGGTATACAGACAAACCAACAGACAGACAGATCAGATAGGTATACAGACAGACCAATAGACAGAAAGATCAAGATAGGTATACAGACAGACCAAAAGATAGACAGATCAGATAGGTATATAGACAGACCAACAGACAGACAGATCAGATAGGTATACAGACAGACTGATCAGATAGGTATACAGACAGACCAACAGACAGACAGTTCAGATAGGTATACGAACAGACCCACAGACAGAAAGATCAGATAGGTATACAGACAGACCAACAGACAGACAGATCAGATAGGTATACAGACAGACTGATCAGATTGGTATACAGACAGACCAACAGACAGACAGTTCAGATAGGTATACGAACAGACCCACAGACAGAAAGATCAGATAGGTATACAGACAGACCAACAGACAGAAAGATCAGATAGGTATACAGACAGACCAACAGACAGACAGATCAGATAGGTATACAGACAGACCAACAGACAGACAGATCAGATAGGTATACAGACAGACCAATAGACAGACAGATCAGATAGGTATACAGACAGACAGATCAGATTGGTATACAGACAGACCAACAGACAGACAGATTAGATAGGTATACAGACAGACTGATCAGATAGGTATACAGACAGACCAACAGACAGACAGATCAGATAGGTATACAGATAGACCAACAGACAGAAAGATCAGATAAGTATACAGACAGACCAAGAGACAGAAAGATCAGATAGGTATACAGACAGACCAACAGACAGACAGATCAGATAGGTATACAGACAGACAGATCAGATTGGTATACAGACAGACCAACAGATAGACAGATCAGATAGGTATACAGACAGACCAACAGACAGAAAGATCAAATAGGTATACAGACAGACCAACAGACAGAAAGATCAGATAGGTATACAGACAGAACAACAGACAGAAGGATCACATAGGTATACAGACAGACCAACAGACAGACAGATCAGATAGGTATACAGACAGACCAACAGACAGAAAGATCAGATAGGTATACAGACAGACCAACAGACAGAAAGATCAGATAGGTATACAGACAGACCAACAGACAGACAGATCAGATAGGTATACAGACAGAACAACAGACAGACAGATCAGATAGGTATACAGACAGACCAACAGACAGACAGATCAGATAGGTATACAGACAGACAGATCAGATAGCTATACAGACAGACCAACAGACAGACAGATCAGATAGGTATACAGACAGACCAAAAGACAGACAGATCAGATAGGTATACAGACAGACTGATCAGATAGGTATACAGACAGACCAACAGACAGACAGATCAGATAGGTATACAGACAGACCAACAGACAGACAGATCAGATAGGTATACAGACAGACCAACAGACACACAGATCAGATAGGTTTACAGACACACCAACAGACAGACAGATCAGATAGGTATACAGACAGACTGATCAGATAGGTATACAGACAGACCAACAGACAGACAGATCAGATAGGTATACAGACAGACCAATAGACAGACAGATCAGATAGGTATACAGACAGACAGATCAGATAGGTATACAGACAGACCAACAGATAGACAGATCAGATAGGTATACAGACAGACCAACAGACAGACAGATCAGATAGGTATACAGACACACCAACAGACAGACAGATCAGATAGGTATACAGACAGACTGATCAGATAGGTATACAGACAGACCAACAGACAGACAGATCAGATAGGTATACAGACAGACCAACAGACAGAAAGATCCGATAGGTATACAGACAGACCAACAGACAGAAAGATCAGATAGGTATACAGACAGACCAACAGACAGACAGATCAGATAGGTATACAGACAGACCAACAGACACACAGATCAGATAGGTATACAGACAGACCAACAGACAGACAGATCAGATAGGTATACAGACAGACCAACAGACAGACAGATCAGATAGGTATACAGACAGACCAATAGACAGACAGATCAGATAGGTATACAGACAGACAGATCAGATAGGTATACAGACAGACCAACAGACAGACAGATTAGATAGGTATACAGACAGACTGATCAGATAGGTATACAGACAGACCAACAGACAGACAGATCAGATAGGTATACAGATAGACCAACAGACAGAAAGATCAGATAGGTATACAGACAGACCAGGAGACAGAAAGATCAGATAGGTATACAGACAGACCAACAGACAGACAGATCAGATAGGTATACAGACAGACAGATCAGATAGGTATACAGACAGACCAACAGATAGACAGATCAGATAGGTATACAGACAGACCAACAGACAGAAAGATCAAATAGGTATACAGACAGACCAACAGACAGAAAGATCAGATAGGTATACAGACAGAACAACAGACAGAAGAATCACATAGGTATACAGACAGACCAACAGACAGACAGATCAGATAGGTATACAGACAGACCAACAGACAGAAAGATCAGATAGGTATACAGACAGACCAACAGACAGAAAGATCAGATAGGTATACAGACAGACCAACAGACAGACAGATCAGATAGGTATACAGACAGAACAACAGACAGACAGATCAGATAGGTATACAGACAGACCAACAGACAGACAGATCAGATAGGTATACAGACAGACAGATCAGATAGCTATACAGACAGACCAACAGACAGACAGATCAGATAGGTATACAGACAGACAGATCAGATAGCTATACAGACAGACCAACAGACAGACAGATCAGATAGGTATACAGACAGACCAAAAGACAGACAGATCAGATAGGTATACAGACAGACTGATCAGATAGGTATACAGACAGACCAACAGACAGACAGATCAGATAGGTATACAGACAGACCAACAGACAGACAGATCAGATAGGTATACAGACAGACCAACAGACACACAGATCAGATAGGTATACAGACACACCAACAGACAGACAGATCAGACAGACCAACAGACAGACAGATCAGATAGGTATACAGACAGACCAACAGACAGACAGATCAGATAGGTATACAGACAGACCAATAGACAGACAGATCAGATAGGTATACAGACAGACAGATCAGATAGGTATACAGACAGACCAACAGATAGACAGATCAGATAGGTATACAGACAGACCAACAGACAGACAGATCAGATAGGTATACAGACACACCAACAGACAGACAGATCAGATAGGTATACAGACAGACTGATCAGATAGGTATACAGACAGACCAACAGACAGACAGATCAGATAGGTATACAGACAGACCAACAGACAGAAAGATCCGATAGGTATACAGACAGACCAACAGACAGAAAGATCAGATAGGTATACAGACAGACCAACAGACAGACAGATCAGATAGGTATACAGACAGACCAACAGACACACAGATCAGATAGGTATACAGACAGACCAACAGACAGACAGATCAGATAGGTATACAGACAGACCAACAGACAGACAGATCAGATAGGTATACAGACAGACCAATAGACAGACAGATCAGATAGGTATACAGACAGACAGATCAGATAGGTATACAGACAGACCAACAGACAGACAGATTAGATAGGTATACAGACAGACTGATCAGATAGGTATACAGACAGACCAACAGACAGACAGATTAGATAGGTATACAGACAGACTGATCAGATAGGTATACAGACAGACCAACAGACAGACAGATCAGATAGGTATACAGACAGACCAACAGACAGAAAGATCAGATAGGTATACAGACAGACCAAGAGACAGACAGATCAGATAGGTATACAGACAGACCAACAGACAGACAGATCAGATAGGTATACAGACAGACCAACAGACAGAAATATCAGATAGGTATACAGACAGACCAACAGACAGAAAGATCAGATAGGTATACAGACAGACCGACAGACAGAAAGATCAGATAGGTGTACAGACAGACCAACAGACAGACAGATCAGATAGGTATACAGACAGACTGATCAGATAGGTATACAGACAGACCAACATTCAGACAGATCAGATAGGTATACAGACAGACCAACGGACAGAACGATCAGATAGGTATACAGACAGACATACAGACAGACAGATCAGATAGGTATACAGACAGACCAACAGACAGACAGATCAGATAGGTATACAGACAGACCAACAGACAGAAAGATCCGATAGGTATACAGACAGACCAACAGACAGAAAGATCAGATAGGTATACAGACAGACCAACAGACAGACAGATCAGATAGGTATACAGACAGACCAACAGACACACAGATCAGATAGGTATACAGACAGACCAACAGACAGACAGATCAGATAGGTATACAGACAGACCAACAGACAGACAGATCAGATAGGTATACAGACAGACCAATAGACAGACAGATCAGATAGGTATACAGACAGACAGATCAGATAGGTATACAGACAGACCAACAGACAGACAGATTAGATAGGTATACAGACAGACTGATCAGATAGGTATACAGACAGACCAACAGACAGACAGATCAGATAGGTATACAGATAGACCAACAGACAGAAAGATCAGATAGGTATACAGACAGACCAGGAGACAGAAAGATCAGATAGGTATACAGACAGACCAACAGACAGACAGATCAGATAGGTATACAGACAGACAGATCAGATAGGTATACAGACAGACCAACAGATAGACAGATCAGATAGGTATACAGACAGACCAACAGACAGAAAGATCAAATAGGTATACAGACAGACCAACAGACAGAAAGATCAGATAGGTATACAGACAGAACAACAGACAGAAGAATCACATAGGTATACAGACAGACCAACAGACAGACAGATCAGATAGGTATACAGACAGACCAACAGACAGAAAGATCAGATAGGTATACAGACAGACCAACAGACAGAAAGATCAGATAGGTATACAGACAGACCAACAGACAGACAGATCAGATAGGTATACAGACAGAACAACAGACAGACAGATCAGATAGGTATACAGACAGACCAACAGACAGACAGATCAGATAGGTATACAGACAGACAGATCAGATAGCTATACAGACAGACCAACAGACAGACAGATCAGATAGGTATACAGACAGACAGATCAGATAGCTATACAGACAGACCAACAGACAGACAGATCAGATAGGTATACAGACAGACCAAAAGACAGACAGATCAGATAGGTATACAGACAGACTGATCAGATAGGTATACAGACAGACCAACAGACAGACAGATCAGATAGGTATACAGACAGACCAACAGACAGACAGATCAGATAGGTATACAGACAGACCAACAGACACACAGATCAGATAGGTATACAGACACACCAACAGACAGACAGATCAGATAGGTATACAGACAGACTGATCAGATAGGTATACAGACAGACCAACAGACAGACAGATCAGATAGGTATACAGACAGACCAATAGACAGACAGATCAGATAGGTATACAGACAGACAGATCAGATAGGTATACAGACAGACCAACAGATAGACAGATCAGATAGGTATACAGACAGACCAACAGACAGACAGATCAGATAGGTATACAGACACACCAACAGACAGACAGATCAGATAGGTATACAGACAGACTGATCAGATAGGTATACAGACAGACCAACAGACAGACAGATCAGATAGGTATACAGACAGACCAACAGACAGAAAGATCCGATAGGTATACAGACAGACCAACAGACAGAAAGATCAGATAGGTATACAGACAGACCAACAGACAGACAGATCAGATAGGTATACAGACAGACCAACAGACACACAGATCAGATAGGTATACAGACAGACCAACAGACAGACAGATCAGATAGGTATACAGACAGACCAACAGACAGACAGATCAGATAGGTATACAGACAGACCAATAGACAGACAGATCAGATAGGTATACAGACAGACAGATCAGATAGGTATACAGACAGACCAACAGACAGACAGATTAGATAGGTATACAGACAGACTGATCAGATAGGTATACAGACAGACCAACAGACAGACAGATTAGATAGGTATACAGACAGACTGATCAGATAGGTATACAGACAGACCAACAGACAGACAGATCAGATAGGTATACAGACAGACCAACAGACAGAAAGATCAGATAGGTATACAGACAGACCAAGAGACAGACAGATCAGATAGGTATACAGACAGACCAACAGACAGACAGATCAGATAGGTATACAGACAGACCAACAGACAGAAATATCAGATAGGTATACAGACAGACCAACAGACAGAAAGATCAGATAGGTATACAGACAGACCGACAGACAGAAAGATCAGATAGGTGTACAGACAGACCAACAGACAGACAGATCAGATAGGTATACAGACAGACTGATCAGATAGGTATACAGACAGACCAACATTCAGACAGATCAGATAGGTATACAGACAGACCAACGGACAGAACGATCAGATAGGTATACAGACAGACATACAGACAGACAGATCAGATAGGTATACAGACAGACCAACAGACAGACAGATCAGATAGGTATACAGACAGACCAACAGACAGAAAGATCAGATAGGTATACAGACAGACCAACAGACAGACAGATCAGATAGGTATACAGACAGACCAACAGACACACAGATCAGATAGGTATACAGACACAACAACAGACAGACAGATCAGATAGGTATACAGACAGACTGATCAGATAGGTATAGAGACAGCCCAACAGACAGACAGATCAGATAGGTATACAGACAGACCAATAGACAGACAGATCAGATAGGTATACAGACAGACAGATCAGATAGGTATACAGACAGACCAACAGACAGACAGATTAGATAGGTATACAGACAGACTGATCAGATAGGTATACAGACAGACCAACAGACAGACAGATCAGATAGGTATACAGATAGACCAACAGACAGAAAGATCAGATAGGTATACAGACAGACCAATAGACAGAAAGATCAGATAGGTATACAGACAGACCAACAGACAGACAGATCAGATAGGTATACAGACAGACAGATCAGATAGGCATACAGACGGACCAACAGATAGACAGATCAGATAGGTATACAGACAGACCAACAGACAGAAAGATCAGATAGGTATACAGACAGACCAACAGACAGAAAGATCAGATAGGTATACAGACAGAACAACAGACAGACAGATCAGATAGGTATACAGACAGACCAACAGACTGACAGATCAGATAGGTATACAGACAGACAGATCAGATAGCTATACAGACAGACTAACAGACAGACAGATCAGATAGGTATACAGACAGACCAAAAGACAGACAGATCAGATAGGTATACAGACAGACTGATCAGATAGGTATACAGACAGACCAACAGACAGACAGATCAGATAGGTATACAGACAGACCAACAGACAGACAGATCAGATAGGTATACAGACAGACCAACAGACACACAGATCAGATAGGTATACAGACACACCAACAGACAGACAGATCAGATAGGTATATAGACAGACTGATCAGATAGGTATACAGACAGACCAACAGACAGACAGATCAGATAGGTATACAGACAGACCAAGAGACAGAAAGATCAGATAGGTATACAGACAGACCAACAGACAGAAAGATCAGATAGGTATACAGACAGACCAACAGATAGACAGATCAGATAGGTATACAGACAGACCAACAGACAGACAGTTCAGATAGGTATACGAACAGACCCACAGACAGAAAGATCAGATAGGTATACAGACAGACCAACAGACAGAAAGATCAGATAGGTATACAGACAGACCAACAGACAGACAGATCAGATAGGTATACAGACACACCAACAGACAGACAGATCAGATAGGTATACAGACAGACTGATCAGATAGGTATACAGACAGACCAACAGACAGACAGATGAGATAGGTATACAGACACACCAACAGACAGACAGATCAGATAGGTATACAGACAGACTGATCAGATAGGTATACAGACAGACCAACAGACAGACAGATCAGATAGGTATACAGACAGACCAACAGACAGACAGTTCAGATAGGTATACGAACAGACCCACAGACAGAAAGATCAGATAGGTATACAGACAGACCAACAGACAGAAAGATCAGATAGGTATACAGACAGACCAACAGACAGACAGATCAGATAGGTATACAGACACACCAACAGACAGACAGATCAGATAGGTATACAGACAGACTGATCAGATAGGTATACAGACAGACCAACAGACAGACAGATCAGATAGGTATACAGACACACCAACAGACAGACAGATCAGATAGGTATACAGACAGACTGATCAGATAGGTATACAGACAGACCAACAGACAGACAGTTCAGATAGGTATACAGACAGACCAACAGACAGAAAGATCAGATAGGTATACAGACAGACCAACAGATAGACAGATCAGATAGGTATACAGACAGACCAAAAGACAGAAAGATCAGATAGGTATACAGACAGACTGATCAGATAGGTATACAGACAGACCAACAGACAGACAGTTCAGATAGGTATACGAACAGACCCACAGACAGAAAGATCAGATAGGTATACAGACAGACCAACAGACAGAAAGATCAGATAGGTATACAGACAGACCAACAGACAGACAGATCAGATAGGTATACAGACACACCAACAGACAGACAGATCAGATAGGTATACAGACAGACTGATCAGATAGGTATACAGACAGACCAACAGACAGACAGATCAGATAGGTATACAGACACACCAACAGACAGACAGATCACATAGGTATACAGACAGACTGATCAGATAGGTATACAGTAAGACCAACAGACAGACAGATCAGGTAGGTATACAGACAGACCAACAGACAGAAAGATCAGATAGGTATACAGACAGACCAACAGACAGAAAGATCAGATAGGTATACAGACAGACCAACAGATAGACAGATCAGATAGGTATACAGACAGACCAATAGACAGACAGATCAGAGGGGTATACAGACAGACTGATCAGATAGGTATACAGACAGACCAACAGACAGAAAGATCAGATAGGTATACAGACAGACCAAGAGACAGAAAGATCAGATAGGTATACAGACAGACCAACAGACAGAAAGATCAGATAGGTATACAGACAGACCAACAGATAGACAGATCAGATAGGTATACAGACAGACCAACAGACAGAAAGATCAGATAGGTATACAGACAGACCAACAGACAGAAAGATCAGATAGGTATACAGACAAACCAACAGACAGACAGATCAGATAGGTATACAGACAGACCAATAGACAGAAAGATCAAGATAGGTATACAGACAGACCAACAGATAGACAGATCAGATAGGTATATAGACAGACCAACAGACAGACAGATCAGATAGGTATACAGACAGACTGATCAGATAGGTATACAGACAGACCAACAGACAGACAGTTCAGATAGGTATACGAACAGACCCACAGACAGAAAGATCAGATAGGTATACAGACAGACCAACAGACAGACAGATCAGATAGGTATACAGACAGACTGATCAGATTGGTATACAGACAGACCAACAGACAGACAGTTCAGATAGGTATACGAACAGACCCACAGACAGAAAGATCAGATAGGTATACAGACAGACCAACAGACAGAAAGATCAGATAGGTATACAGACAGACCAACAGACAGACAGATCAGATAGGTATACAGACAGACCAACAGACAGACAGATCAGATAGGTATACAGACAGACCAATAGACAGACAGATCAGATAGGTATACAGACAGACAGATCAGATTGGTATACAGACAGACCAACAGACAGACAGATTAGATAGGTATACAGACAGACTGATCAGATAGGTATACAGACAGACCAACAGACAGACAGATCAGATAGGTATACAGATAGACCAACAGACAGAAAGATCAGATAGGTATACAGACAGACCAAGAGACAGAAAGATCAGATAGGTATACAGACAGACCAACAGAC
Source organism: Lampris incognitus (assembly GCF_029633865.1). Taxonomy (NCBI): domain Eukaryota; kingdom Metazoa; phylum Chordata; class Actinopteri; order Lampriformes; family Lampridae; genus Lampris; species Lampris incognitus. The sequence goes on from NC_079211.1 coordinate 72,732,031, forward strand.
AGACAGATCAGATAGGTATACAGACAGACAGATCAGATAGGTATACAGACAGACCAACAGATAGACAGATCAGATAGGTATACAGACAGACCAACAGACAGAAAGATCAAATAGGTATACAGACAGACCAACAGACAGAAAGATCAGATAGGTATACAGACAGAACAACAGACAGAAGGATCACATAGGTATACAGACAGACCAACAGACAGACAGATCAGATAGGTATACAGACAGACCAACAGACAGAAAGATCAGATAGGTATACAGACAGACCAACAGACAGAAAGATCAGATAGGTATACAGACAGACCAACAGACAGACAGATCAGATAGGTATACAAACAGAACAACAGACAGACAGATCAGATAGGTATACAGACAGACCAACAGACAGACAGATCAGATAGGTATACAGACAGACAGATCAGATAGCTATACAGACAGACCAACAGACAGACAGATCAGATAGGTATACAGACAGACCAAAAGACAGACAGATCAGATAGGTATACAGACAGACTGATCAGATAGGTATACAGACAGACCAACAGACAGACAGATCAGATAGGTATACAGACAGACCAACAGACAGACAGATCAGATAGGTATACAGACAGACCAACAGACACACAGATCAGATAGGTATACAGACACACCAACAGACAGACAGATCAGATAGGTATACAGACAGACCAACAGACAGAAAGATCAGATAGGTATACAGACAGACCAACAGACAGAAAGATCAGATAGGTATACAGACAAACCAACAGACAGACAGATCAGATAGGTATACAGACAGACCAATAGACAGAAAGATCAAGATAGGTATACAGACAGACCAAAAGATAGACAGATCAGATAGGTATATAGACAGACCAACAGACAGACAGATCAGATAGGTATACAGACAGACTGATCAGATAGGTATACAGACAGACCAACAGACAGACAGTTCAGATAGGTATACGAACAGACCCACAGACAGAAAGATCAGATAGGTATACAGACAGACCAACAGACAGACAGATCAGATAGGTATACAGACAGACTGATCAGATTGGTATACAGACAGACCAACAGACAGACAGTTCAGATAGGTATACGAACAGACCCACAGACAGAAAGATCAGATAGGTATACAGACAGACCAACAGACAGAAAGATCAGATAGGTATACAGACAGACCAACAGACAGACAGATCAGATAGGTATACAGACAGACCAACAGACAGACAGATCAGATAGGTATACAGACAGACCAATAGACAGACAGATCAGATAGGTATACAGACAGACAGATCAGATTGGTATACAGACAGACCAACAGACAGACAGATTAGATAGGTATACAGACAGACTGATCAGATAGGTATACAGACAGACCAACAGACAGACAGATCAGATAGGTATACAGATAGACCAACAGACAGAAAGATCAGATAAGTATACAGACAGACCAAGAGACAGAAAGATCAGATAGGTATACAGACAGACCAACAGACAGACAGATCAGATAGGTATACAGACAGACAGATCAGATTGGTATACAGACAGACCAACAGATAGACAGATCAGATAGGTATACAGACAGACCAACAGACAGAAAGATCAAATAGGTATACAGACAGACCAACAGACAGAAAGATCAGATAGGTATACAGACAGAACAACAGACAGAAGGATCACATAGGTATACAGACAGACCAACAGACAGACAGATCAGATAGGTATACAGACAGACCAACAGACAGAAAGATCAGATAGGTATACAGACAGACCAACAGACAGAAAGATCAGATAGGTATACAGACAGACCAACAGACAGACAGATCAGATAGGTATACAGACAGAACAACAGACAGACAGATCAGATAGGTATACAGACAGACCAACAGACAGACAGATCAGATAGGTATACAGACAGACAGATCAGATAGCTATACAGACAGACCAACAGACAGACAGATCAGATAGGTATACAGACAGACCAAAAGACAGACAGATCAGATAGGTATACAGACAGACTGATCAGATAGGTATACAGACAGACCAACAGACAGACAGATCAGATAGGTATACAGACAGACCAACAGACAGACAGATCAGATAGGTATACAGACAGACCAACAGACACACAGATCAGATAGGTATACAGACACACCAACAGACAGACAGATCAGATAGGTATACAGACAGACTGATCAGATAGGTATACAGACAGACCAACAGACAGACAGATCAGATAGGTATACAGACAGACCAATAGACAGACAGATCAGATAGGTATACAGACAGACAGATCAGATAGGTATACAGACAGACCAACAGATAGACAGATCAGATAGGTATACAGACAGACCAACAGACAGACAGATCAGATAGGTATACAGACACACCAACAGACAGACAGATCAGATAGGTATACAGACAGACTGATCAGATAGGTATACAGACAGACCAACAGACAGACAGATCAGATAGGTATACAGACAGACCAACAGACAGAAAGATCCGATAGGTATACAGACAGACCAACAGACAGAAAGATCAGATAGGTATACAGACAGACCAACAGACAGACAGATCAGATAGGTATACAGACAGACCAACAGACACACAGATCAGATAGGTATACAGACAGACCAACAGACAGACAGATCAGATAGGTATACAGACAGACCAACAGACAGACAGATCAGATAGGTATACAGACAGACCAATAGACAGACAGATCAGATAGGTATACAGACAGACAGATCAGATAGGTATACAGACAGACCAACAGACAGACAGATTAGATAGGTATACAGACAGACTGATCAGATAGGTATACAGACAGACCAACAGACAGACAGATCAGATAGGTATACAGACAGACCAGGAGACAGAAAGATCAGATAGGTATACAGACAGACCAACAGACAGACAGATCAGATAGGTATACAGACAGACAGATCAGATAGGTATACAGACAGACAGATCAGATAGGTATACAGACAGACAGATCAGATAGGTATACAGACAGACCAACAGATAGACAGATCAGATAGGTATACAGACAGACCAACAGACAGAAAGATCAAATAGGTATACAGACAGACCAACAGACAGAAAGATCAGATAGGTATACAGACAGAACAACAGACAGAAGAATCACATAGGTATACAGACAGACCAACAGACAGACAGATCAGATAGGTATACAGACAGACCAACAGACAGAAAGATCAGATAGGTATACAGACAGACCAACAGACAGAAAGATCAGATAGGTATACAGACAGACCAACAGACAGACAGATCAGATAGGTATACAGACAGAACAACAGACAGACAGATCAGATAGGTATACAGACAGACCAACAGACAGACAGATCAGATAGGTATACAGACAGACCAACAGACACACAGATCAGATAGGTATACAGACACACCAACAGACAGACAGATCAGATAGGTATACAGACAGACTGATCAGATAGGTATACAGACAGACCAACAGACAGACAGATCAGATAGGTATACAGACAGACCAATAGACAGACAGATCAGATAGGTATACAGACAGACAGATCAGATAGGTATACAGACAGACCAACAGATAGACAGATCAGATAGGTATACAGACAGACCAACAGACAGACAGATCAGATAGGTATACAGACACACCAACAGACAGACAGATCAGATAGGTATACAGACAGACTGATCAGATAGGTATACAGACAGACCAACAGACAGACAGATCAGATAGGTATACAGACAGACCAACAGACAGAAAGATCCGATAGGTATACAGACAGACCAACAGACAGAAAGATCAGATAGGTATACAGACAGACCAACAGACAGACAGATCAGATAGGTATACAGACAGACCAACAGACACACAGATCAGATAGGTATACAGACAGACCAACAGACAGACAGATCAGATAGGTATACAGACAGACCAACAGACAGACAGATCAGATAGGTATACAGACAGACCAATAGACAGACAGATCAGATAGGTATACAGACAGACAGATCAGATAGGTATACAGACAGACCAACAGACAGACAGATTAGATAGGTATACAGACAGACTGATCAGATAGGTATACAGACAGACCAACAGACAGACAGATTAGATAGGTATACAGACAGACTGATCAGATAGGTATACAGACAGACCAACAGACAGACAGATCAGATAGGTATACAGACAGACCAACAGACAGAAAGATCAGATAGGTATACAGACAGACCAAGAGACAGACAGATCAGATAGGTATACAGACAGACCAACAGACAGACAGATCAGATAGGTATACAGACAGACCAACAGACAGAAATATCAGATAGGTATACAGACAGACCAACAGACAGAAAGATCAGATAGGTATACAGACAGACCGACAGACAGAAAGATCAGATAGGTGTACAGACAGACCAACAGACAGACAGATCAGATAGGTATACAGACAGACTGATCAGATAGGTATACAGACAGACCAACATTCAGACAGATCAGATAGGTATACAGACAGACCAACGGACAGAAAGATCAGATAGGTATACAGACAGACATACAGACAGACAGATCAGATAGGTATACAGACAGACCAACAGACAGACAGATCAGATAGGTATACAGACAGACCAACAGACAGAAAGATCAGATAGGTATACAGACAGACCAACAGACAGACAGATCAGATAGGTATACAGACAGACCAACAGACACACAGATCAGATAGGTATACAGACACAACAACAGACAGACAGATCAGAAAAGTATACAGACAGACTGATCAGATAGGTATAGAGACAGCCCAACAGACAGACAGATCAGATAGGTATACAGACAGACCAATAGACAGACAGATCAGATAGGTATACAGACAGACAGATCAGATAGGTATACAGACAGACCAACAGACAGACATATTAGATAGGTATACAGACAGACTGATCAGATAGGTATACAGACAGACCAACAGACAGACAGATCAGATAGGTATACAGATAGACCAACAGACAGAAAGATCAGATAGGTATACAGACAGACCAATAGACAGAAAGATCAGATAGGTATACAGACAGACCAACAGACAGACAGATCAGATAGGTATACAGACAGACAGATCAGATAGGCATACAGACGGACCAACAGATAGACAGATCAGATAGGTATACAGACAGACCAACAGACAGAAAGATCAGATAGGTATACAGACAGACCAACAGACAGAAAGATCAGATAGGTATACAGACAGAACAACAGACAGAAGGATCACATAGGTATACAGACAGAACAACAGACAGACAGATCAGATAGGTATACAGACAGTCCAACAGACTGACAGATCAGATAGGTATACAGACAGACAGATCAGATAGCTATACAGACAGACTAACAGACAGACAGATCAGATAGGTATACAGACAGACCAAAAGACAGACAGATCAGATAGGTATACAGACAGACTGATCAGATAGGTATACAGACAGACCAACAGACAGACAGATCAGATAGGTATACAGACAGACCAACAGACAGAAAGATCAGATAGGTATACAGACAAACCAACAGACAGACAGATCAGATAGGTATACAGACAGACCAACAGACAGAAAGATCAAGATAGGTATACAGACAGACCAACAGATAGACAGATCAGATAGGTATACAGACAGACCAACAGACAGACAGATCAGATAGGTATACAGACAGACTGATCAGATAGGTATACAGACAGACCAACAGACAGACAGTTCAGATAAGTATACGAACAGACCCACAGACAGAAAGATCAGATAGGTATACAGACAGACCAACAGACAGAAAGATCAGATAGGTATACAGACAGACCAACAGACAGACAGATCAGATAGGTATACAGACACACCAACAGACAGACAGATCAGATAGGTATACAGACAGACTGATCAGATAGGTATACAGACAGACCAACAGACAGACAGATCAGATAGGTATACAGACACACCAACAGACAGACAGATCAGATAGGTATACAGACAGACTGATCAGATAGGTATACAGACAGACCAACAGACAGACAGATCAGATAGGTATACAGACAGACCAACAGACAGACAGTTCAGATAGGTATACAGACAGACCAACAGACAGAAAGATCAGATAGGTATACAGACAGACCAACAGATAGACAGATCAGATAGGTATACAGACAGACCAAAAGACAGAAAGATCAGATAGGTATACAGACAGACTGATCAGATAGGTATACAGACAGACCAACAGACAGACAGTTCAGATAGGTATACGAACAGACCCACAGACAGAAAGATCAGATAGGTATACAGACAGACCAACAGACAGAAAGATCAGATAGGTATACAGACAGACCAACAGACAGACAGATCAGATAGGTATACAGACACACCAACAGACAGACAGATCAGATAGGTATACAGACAGACTGATCAGATAGGTATACAGACAGACCAACAGACAGACAGATCAGATAGGTATACAGACACACCAACAGACAGACAGATCACATAGGTATACAGACAGACTGATCAGATAGGTATACAGAAAGACCAACAGACAGACAGATCAGATAGGTATACAGACAGACCAACAGACAGACAGATCAGATAGGTATACAGACAGAACAACAGACAGACAGATCAGATAGGTATACAGACAGACCAACAGACAGACAGATCAGATAGGTATACAGACAGACCAAAAGACAGACAGATCAGATAGGTATACAGACAGGCTGATCGGATAGGTATACAGACAGACCAACAGACAGACAGATCAGATAGGTATACAGACAGACCAACAGACAGAAAGATCAAGATAGGTATACAGACAGACCAACAGATAGACAGATCAGATAGGTATACAGACAGACCAACAGACAGACAGATCAGATAGGTATACAGACAGACCAACAGACAGAAAGATCAGATAGGTATACAGACAGACCAACAGATAGACAGATCAGATAGGTATACAGACAGACCAACAGACAGACAGATCAGATAGGTATACAGACACACCAACAGACAGACAGATCAGATAGGTATACAGACAGACTGATCAGATAGGTATACAGACAGACCAACAGACAGGCAGATCAGATAGGTATACAGACAGACCAACAGACAGACAGTTCAGATAGGTATACAGACAGACCAACAGACAGAAAGATCAGATAGGTATACAGACAGACCAACAGATAGACAGATCAGATAGGTATACAGACAGACCAACAGACAGAAAGATCAGATAGGTATACAGACAGACTGATCAGATAGGTATACAGACAGACCAACAGACAGACAGTTCAGATAGGTATACGAACAGACCCACAGACAGAAAGATCAGATAGGTATACAGACAGACCAACAGACAGAAAGATCAGATAGGTATACAGACAGACCAACAGACAGAAAGATCAGATAGGTATACAGACAGACCAACAGACAGAAAGATCAGATAGGTATACAGACAGAACAACAGACAGAAGGATCACATAGGTATACAGACAGACCAACAGACAGACAGATCAGATAGGTATACAGACAGACCAACAGACAGAAAGATCAGATAGGTATACAGACAGACCAACAGACAGAAAGATCAGATAGGTATACAGACAGACCAACAGACAGAAAGATCAGATAGGTGTACAGACAGACCAACAGAAAGACAGATCAGATAGGTATACAGACAGACCAACAGACAGACAGATCAGATAGGTATACAGACAGACCAACAGACAGAAAGATCAGATAGGTATACAGACAAACCAACAGACACACAGATCAGATAGGTATACAGACAGACCAACAGACAGAAAGATCAAGATAGGTATACAGACAGACCAACAGATAGACAGATCAGATAGGTATACAGACAGACCAACAGACAGAAAGATCAGATAGGTATACAGACAGACTGATCAGATAGGTATACAGACAGCCCAACAGACAGACAGTTCAGATAGGTATACGAACAGACCCACAGACAGAAAGATCAGATAGGTATACAGACAGACCAACAGACAGAAAGATCAGATAGGTATACAGACAGACCAACAGACAGACAGATCAGATAGGTATACAGACACACCAACAGACAGACAGATCAGATAGGTATACAGATAGACCAACAGACAGAAAGATCAGATAGGTATACAGACAGACCAAGAGACAGAAAGATCAGATAGGTATACAGACAGACCAACAGACAGACAGATCAGATAGGTATACAGACAGACAGATCAGATAGGTATACAGACAGACCAACAGATAGACAGATCAGATAGGTATACAGACAGACCAACAGACAGAAAGATCAGATAGGTATACAGACAGACCAACAGACAGACAGTTCAGATAGGTATACGAACAGACCCACAGACAGAAAGATCAGATAGGTATACAGACAGACCAACAGACAGACAGATCAGATAGGTATACAGACAGACTGATCAGATTGGTATACAGACAGACCAACAGACAGACAGTTCAGATAGGTATACAAACAGACCCACAGACAGAAAGATCAGATAGGTATACAGACAGACCAACAGACAGAAAGATCAGATAGGTATACAGACAGACCAACAGACAGACAGATCAGATAGGTATACAGACAGACCAACAGACAGACAGATCAGATAGGTATACAGACAGACCAATAGACAGACAGATCAGATAGGTATACAGACAGACAGATCAGATTGGTATACAGACAGACCAACAGACAGACAGATTAGATAGGTATACAGACAGACTGATCAGATAGGTATACAGACAGACCAACAGACAGACAGATCAGATAGGTATACAGATAGACCAACAGACAGAAAGATCAGATAGGTATACAGACAGACCAAGAGACAGAAAGATCAGATAGGTATACAGACAGACCAACAGACAGACAGATCAGATAGGTATACAGACAGACAGATCAGATAGGTATACAGACAGACCAACAGATAGACAGATCAGATAGGTATACAGACAGACCAACAGACAGAAAGATCAAATAGGTATACAGACAGACCAACAGACAGAAAGATCAGATAGGTATACAGACAGAACAACAGACAGAAGGATCACATAGGTATACAGACAGACCAACAGACAGACAGATCAGATAGGTATACAGACAGACCAACAGACAGAAAGATCAGATAGGTATACAGACAGACCAACAGACAGAAAGATCAGATAGGTATACAGACAGACCAACAGACAGACAGATCAGATAGGTATACAGACAGAACAACAGACAGACAGATCAGATAGGTATACAGACAGACCAACAGACAGACAGATCAGATAGGTATACAGACAGACAGATCAGATAGCTATACAGACAGACCAACAGACAGACAGATCAGATAGGTATACAGACAGACCAAAAGACAGACAGATCAGATAGGTATACAGACAGACTGATCAGATAGGTATACAGACAGACCAACAGACAGACAGATCAGATAGGTATACAGACAGACCAACAGACAGACAGATCAGATAGGTATACAGACAGACCAACAGACACACAGATCAGATAGGTATACAGACACACCAACAGACAGACAGATCAGATAGGTATACAGACAGACTGATCAGATAGGTATACAGACAGACCAACAGACAGACAGATCAGATAGGTATACAGACAGACCAAGAGACAGAAAGATCAGATAGGTATACAGACAGACCAACAGACAGAAAGATCAGATAGGTATACAGACAGACCAACAGATAGACAGATCAGATAGGTATACAGACAGACCAACAGACAGACAGTTCAGATAGGTATACGAACAGACCCACAGACAGAAAGATCAGATAGGTATACAGACAGACCAACAGACAGAAAGATCAGATAGGTATACAGACAGACCAACAGACAGACAGATCAGATAGGTATACAGACACACCAACAGACAGACAGATCAGATAGGTATACAGACAGACTGATCAGATAGGTATACAGACAGACCAACAGACAGACAGATCAGATAGGTATACAGACACACCAACAGACAGACAGATCAGATAGGTATACAGACAGACTGATCAGATAGGTATACAGACAGACCAACAGGCAGACAGATCAGATAGGTATACAGACAGACCAACAGACAGACAGTTCAGATAGGTATACGAACAGACCCACAGACAGAAAGATCAGATAGGTATACAGACAGACCAACAGACAGAAAGATCAGATAGGTATACAGACAGACCAACAGACAGACAGATCAGATAGGTATACAGACACACCAACAGACAGACAGATCAGATAGGTATACAGACAGACTGATCAGATAGGTATACAGACAGACCAACAGACAGACAGATCAGATAGGTATACAGACACACAAACAGACAGACAGATCAGATAGGTATACAGACAGACTGATCAGATAGGTATACAGACAGACCAACAGACAGACAGATCAGATAGGTATACAGACAGACCAACAGACAGACAGTTCAGATAGGTATACAGACAGACCAACAGACAGAAAGATCAGATAGGTATACAGACAGACCAACAGATAGACAGATCAGATAGGTATACAGACAGACCAAAAGACAGAAAGATCAGATAGGTATACAGACAGACTGATCAGATAGGTATACAGACAGACCAACAGACAGACAGTTCAGATAGGTATACGAACAGACCCACAGACAGAAAGATCAGATAGGTATACAGACAGACCAACAGACAGAAAGATCAGATAGGTATACAGACAGACCAACAGACAGACAGATCAGATAGGTATACAGACACACCAACAGACAGACAGATCAGATAGGTATACAGACAGACTGATCAGATAGGTATACAGACAGACCAACAGACAGACAGATCAGATAGGTATACAGACACACCAACAGACAGACAGATCACATAGGTATACAGACAGACTGATCAGATAGGTATACAGTAAGACCAACAGACAGACAGATCAGGTAGGTATACAGACAGACCAACAGACAGAAAGATCAGATAGGTATACAGACAGACCAACAGACAGAAAGATCAGATAGGTATACAGACAGACCAACAGATAGACAGATCAGATAGGTATACAGACAGACCAATAGACAGACAGATCAGAGGGGTATACAGACAGACTGATCAGATAGGTATACAGACAGACCAACAGACAGAAAGATCAGATAGGTATACAGACAGACCAAGAGACAGAAAGATCAGATAGGTATACAGACAGACCAACAGACAGAAAGATCAGATAGGTATACAGACAGACCAACAGATAGACAGATCAGATAGGTATACAGACAGACCAACAGACAGAAAGATCAGATAGGTATACAGACAGACCAACAGACAGAAAGATCAGATAGGTATACAGACAAACCAACACACAGACAGATCAGATAGGTATACAGACAGACCAATAGACAGAAAGATCAAGATAGGTATACAGACAGACCAACAGATAGACAGATCAGATAGGTATATAGACAGACCAACAGACAGACAGATCAGATAGGTATACAGACAGACTGATCAGATAGGTATACAGACAGACCAACAGACAGACAGTTCAGATAGGTATACGAACAGACCCACAGACAGAAAGATCAGATAGGTATACAGACAGACCAACAGACAGACAGATCAGATAGGTATACAGACAGACTGATCAGATTGGTATAAAGACAGACCAACAGACAGACAGTTCAGATAGGTATACGAACAGACCCACAGACAGAAAGATCAGATAGGTATACAGACAGACCAACAGACAGAAAGATCAGATAGGTATACAGACAGACCAACAGACAGACAGATCAGATAGGTATACAGACAGACCAACAGACAGACAGATCAGATAGGTATACAGACAGACCAATAGACAGACAGATCAGATAGGTATACATACAGACAGATCAGATTGGTATACAGACAGACCAACAGACAGACAGATTAGATAGGTATACAGACAGACTGATCAGATAGGTATACAGACAGACCAACAGACAGACAGATCAGATAGGTATACAGATAGACCAACAGACAGAAAGATCAGATAGGTATACAGACAGACCAAGAGACAGAAAGATCAGATAGGTATACAGACAGACCAACAGACAGACAGATCAGATAGGTATACAGACAGACAGATCAGATAGGTATACAGACAGACCAACAGATAGACAGATCAGATAGGTATACAGACAGACCAACAGACAGAAAGATCAAATAGGTATACAGACAGACCAACAGACAGAAAGATCAGATAGGTATACAGACAGAACAACAGACAGAAGGATCACATAGGTATACAGACAGACCAACAGACAGACAGATCAGATAGGTATACAGACAGACCAACAGACAGAAAGATCAGATAGGTATACAGACAGACCAACAGACAGAAAGATCAGATAGGTATACAGACAGACCAACAGACAGACAGATCAGATAGGTATACAAACAGAACAACAGACAGACAGATAAGATAGGTATACAGACAGACCAACAGACAGACAGATCAGATAGGTATACAGACAGACAGATCAGATAGCTATACAGACAGACCAACAGACAGACAGATCAGATAGGTATACAGACAGACCAAAAGACAGACAGATCAGATAGGTATACAGACAGACTGATCAGATAGGTATACAGACAGACCAACAGACAGACAGATCAGATAGGTATACAGACAGACCAACAGACAGACAGATCAGATAGGTATACAGACAGACCAACAGACACACAGATCAGATAGGTATACAGACACACCAACAGACAGACAGATCAGATAGGTATACAGACAGACCAACAGACAGAAAGATCAGATAGGTATACAGACAGACCAACAGACAGAAAGATCAGATAGGTATACAGACAAACCAACAGACAGACAGATCAGATAGGTATACAGACAGACCAATAGACAGAAAGATCAAGATAGGTATACAGACAGACCAAAAGATAGACAGATCAGATAGGTATATAGACAGACCAACAGACAGACTGATCAGATAGGTATACAGACAGACCAACAGACAGACAGTTCAGATAGGTATACGAACAGACCCACAGACAGAAAGATCAGATAGGTATACAGACAGACCAACAGACAGACAGATCAGATAGGTATACAGACAGACTGATCAGATTGGTATACAGACAGACCAACAGACAGACAGTTCAGATAGGTATACGAACAGACCCACAGACAGAAAGATCAGATAGGTATACAGACAGACCAACAGACAGAAAGATCAGATAGGTATACAGACAGACCAAAAGACAGACAGATCAGATAGGTATACAGACAGACCAACAGACAGACAGATCAGATAGGTATACAGACAGACCAATAGACAGACAGATCAGATAGGTATACAGACAGACAGATCAGATTGGTATACAGACAGACCAACAGACAGACAGATTAGATAGGTATACAGACAGACTGATCAGATAGGTATACAGACAGACCAACAGACAGACAGATCAGATAGGTATACAGATAGACCAACAGACAGAAAGATCAGATAAGTATACAGACAGACCAAGAGACAGAAAGATCAGATAGGTATACAGACAGACCAACAGACAGACAGATCAGATATGTATACAGACAGACAGATCAGATTGGTATACAGACAGACCAACAGATAGACAGATCAGATAGGTATACAGACAGACCAACAGACAGAAAGATCAAATAGGTATACAGACAGACCAACAGACAGAAAGATCAGATAGGTATACAGACAGAACAACAGACAGAAGGATCACATAGGTATACAGACAGACCAACAGACAGACAGATCAGATAGGTATACAGACAGACCAACAGACAGAAAGATCAGATAGGTATACAGACAGACCAACAGACAGAAAGATCAGATAGGTATACAGACAGACCAACAGACAGACAGATCAGATAGGTATACAGACAGAACAACAGACAGACAGATCAGATAGGTATACAGACAGACCAACAGACAGACAGATCAGATAGGTATACAGACAGACAGATCAGATAGCTATACAGACAGACCAACAGACAGACAGATCAGATAGGTATACAGACAGACCAAAAGACAGACAGATCAGATAGGTATACAGACAGACTGATCAGATAGGTATACAGACAGACCAACAGACAGACCGATCAGATAGGTATACAGACAGACCAACAGACAGACAGATCAGATAGGTATACAGACAGACCAACAGACACACAGATCAGATAGGTATACAGACACACCAACAGACAGACAGATCAGATAGGTATACAGACAGACTGATCAGATAGGTATACAGACAGACCAACAGACAGACAGATCAGATAGGTATACAGACAGACCAATAGACAGACAGATCTGATAGGTATACAGACAGACAGATCAGATAGGTATACAGACAGACCAACAGATAGACAGATCAGATAGGTATACAGACAGACCAACAGACAGACAGATCAGATAGGTATACAGACACACCAACAGACAGACAGATCAGATAGGTATACAGACAGACTGATCAGATAGGTATACAGACAGACCAACAGACAGACAGATCAGATAGGTATACAGACAGACCAACAGACAGAAAGATCCGATAGGTATACAGACAGACCAACAGACAGAAAGATCAGATAGGTATACAGACAGACCAACAGACAGACAGATCAGATAGGTATACAGACAGACCAACAGACACACAGATCAGATAGGTATACAGACAGACCAACAGACAGACAGATCAGATAGGTATACAGACAGACCAACAGACAGACAGATCAGATAGGTATACAGACAGACCAATAGACAGACAGATCAGATAGGTATACAGACAGACAGATCAGATAGGTATACAGACAGACCAACAGACAGACAGATTAGATAGGTATACAGACAGACTGATCAGGTAGGTATACAGACAGACCAACAGACAGACAGATCAGATAGGTATACAGATAGACCAACAGACAGAAAGATCAGATAGGTATACAGACAGACCAGGAGACAGAAAGATCAGATGGGTATACAGACAGACCAACAGACAGACAGATCAGATAGGTATACAGACAGACAGATCAGATAGGTATACAGACAGACCAACAGATAGACAGATCAGATAGGTATACAGACAGACCAACAGACAGAAAGATCAAATAGGTATACAGACAGACCAACAGACAGAAAGATCAGATAGGTATACAGACAGAACAACAGACAGAAGAATCACATAGGTATACAGACAGACCAACAGACAGACAGATCAGATAGGTATACAGACAGACCAACAGACAGAAAGATCAGATAGGTATACAGACAGACCAACAGACAGAAAGATCAGATAGGTATACAGACAGACCAACAGACAGACAGATCAGATAGGTATACAGACAGAACAACAGACAGACAGATCAGATAGGTATACAGACAGACCAACAGACAGACAGATCAGATAGGTATACAGACAGACAGATCAGATAGCTATACAGACGGACCAACAGACAGACAGATCAGATAGGTATACAGACAGACCAAAAGACAGACAGATCAGATAGGTATACAGACAGACTGATCAGATAGGTATACAGACACACCAACAGACAGACAGATCAGATAGGTATACAGACAGACCAACAGACAGACAGATCAGATAGGTATACAGACAGACCAACAGACAGAAAGATCAGATAGGTATACAGACAGACCAACAGACAGAAAGATCAGATAGGTATACAGACAAACCAACAGACAGACAGATCAGATAGGTATACAGACAGACCAATAGACAGAAAGATCAAGATAGGTATACAGACAGACCAAAAGATAGACAGATCAGATAGGTATATAGACAGACCAACAGACAGACTGATCAGATAGGTATACAGACAGACCAACAGACAGACAGTTCAGATAGGTATACGAACAGACCCACAGACAGAAAGATCAGATAGGTATACAGACAGACCAACAGACAGACAGATCAGATAGGTATACAGACAGACTGATCAGATTGGTATACAGACAGACCAACAGACAGACAGTTCAGATAGGTATACGAACAGACCCACAGACAGAAAGATCAGATAGGTATACAGACAGACCAACAGACAGAAAGATCAGATAGGTATACAGACAGACCAAAAGACAGACAGATCAGATAGGTATACAGACAGACCAACAGACAGACAGATCAGATAGGTATACAGACAGACCAATAGACAGACAGATCAGATAGGTATACAGACAGACAGATCAGATTGGTATACAGACAGACCAACAGACAGACAGATTAGATAGGTATACAGACAGACTGATCAGATAGGTATACAGACAGACCAACAGACAGACAGATCAGATAGGTATACAGATAGACCAACAGACAGAAAGATCAGATAAGTATACAGACAGACCAAGAGACAGAAAGATCAGATAGGTATACAGACAGACCAACAGACAGACAGATCAGATATGTATACAGACAGACAGATCAGATTGGTATACAGACAGACCAACAGATAGACAGATCAGATAGGTATACAGACAGACCAACAGACAGAAAGATCAAATAGGTATACAGACAGACCAACAGACAGAAAGATCAGATAGGTATACAGACAGAACAACAGACAGAAGGATCACATAGGTATACAGACAGACCAACAGACAGACAGATCAGATAGGTATACAGACAGACCAACAGACAGAAAGATCAGATAGGTATACAGACAGACCAACAGACAGAAAGATCAGATAGGTATACAGACAGACCAACAGACAGACAGATCAGATAGGTATACAGACAGAACAACAGACAGACAGATCAGATAGGTATACAGACAGACCAACAGACAGACAGATCAGATAGGTATACAGACAGACAGATCAGATAGCTATACAGACAGACCAACAGACAGACAGATCAGATAGGTATACAGACAGACCAAAAGACAGACAGATCAGATAGGTATACAGACAGACTGATCAGATAGGTATACAGACAGACCAACAGACAGACAGATCAGATAGGTATACAGACAGACCAACAGACAGACAGATCAGATAGGTATACAGACAGACCAACATACACACAGATCAGATAGGTATACAGACACACCAACAGACAGACAGATCAGATAGGTATACAGACAGACTGATCAGATAGGTATACAGACAGACCAACAGACAGACAGATCAGATAGGTATACAGACAGACCAATAGACAGACAGATCAGATAGGTATACAGACAGACAGATCAGATAGGTATACAGACAGACCAACAGATAGACAGATCAGATAGGTATACAGACAGACCAACAGACAGACAGATCAGATAGGTATACAGACACACCAACAGACAGACAGATCAGATAGGTATACAGACAGACTGATCAGATAGGTATACAGACAGACCAACAGACAGACAGATCAGATAGGTATACAGACAGACCAACAGACAGAAAGATCCGATAGGTATACAGACAGACCAACAGACAGAAAGATCAGATAGGTATACAGACAGACCAACAGACAGACAGATCAGATAGGTATACAGACAGACCAACAGACACACAGATCAGATAGGTATACAGACAGACCAACAGACAGACAGATCAGATAGGTATACAGACAGACCAACAGACAGACAGATCAGATAGGTATACAGACAGACCAATAGACAGACAGATCAGATAGGTATACAGACAGACAGATCAGATAGGTATACAGACAGACCAACAGACAGACAGATTAGATAGGTATACAGACAGACTGATCAGGTAGGTATACAGACAGACCAACAGACAGACAGATCAGATAGGTATACAGATAGACCAACAGACAGAAAGATCAGATAGGTATACAGACAGACCAGGAGACAGAAAGATCAGATGGGTATACAGACAGACCAACAGACAGACAGATCAGATAGGTATACAGACAGATAGATCAGATAGGTATACAGACAGACCAACAGATAGACAGATCAGATAGGTATACAGACAGACCAACAGACAGAAAGATCAAATAGGTATACAGACAGACCAACAGACAGAAAGATCAGATAGGTATACAGACAGAACAACAGACAGAAGAATCACATAGGTATACAGACAGACCAACAGACAGACAGATCAGATAGGTATACAGACAGACCAACAGACAGAAAGATCAGATAGGTATACAGACAGACCAACAGACAGAAAGATCAGATAGGTATACAGAAAGACCAACAGACAGACAGATCAGATAGGTATACAGACAGAACAACAGACAGACAGATCAGATAGGTATACAGACAGACCAACAGACAGACAGATCAGATAGGTATACAGACAGACAGATCAGATAGCTATACAGACAGACCAACAGACAGACAGATCAGATAGGTATACAGACAGACCAAAAGACAGACAGATCAGATAGGTATACAGACAGACTGATCAGATAGGTATACAGACACACCAACAGACAGACAGATCAGATAGGTATACAGACAGACCAACAGACAGACAGATCAGATAGGTATACAGACAGACCAACAGACACACAGATCAGATAGGTATACAGACACACCAACAGACAGACAGAAATATCAGATAGGTATACAGACAGACTGATCAGATAGGTATACAGAGAGACCAACAGACAGACAGATCAGATAGGTATACAGACAGACCAATAGACAGACAGATCAGATAGGTATACAGACAGACAGATCAGATAGGTATACAGACAGACCAACAGACAGAAAGATCAGATAGGTATACAGACAGACCAACAGATAGACAGATCAGATAGGTATACAGACAGACCAACAGACAGACAGATCAGATAGGTATACAGACACACCAACAGACAGACAGATCAGATAGGTATACAGACAGACTGATCAGATAGGTATACAGACAGACCAACAGACAGACAGATCAGATAGGTATACAGACAGACCAACAGACAGAAAGATCCGATAGGTATACAGACAGACCAACAGACAGAAAGATCAGATAGGTATACAGACAGACCAACAGACAGACAGATCAGATAGGTATACAGACAGACCAACAGACACACAGATCAGATAGGTATACAGACACACCAACAGACAGACAGATCAGATAGGTATACAGACAGACTGATCAGATAGGTATACAGACAGAGCAACAGACAGACAGATCAGATAGGTATACAGACACACCAACAGACAGACAGATCAGATAGGTATACAGACAGACTGATCAGATAGGTATACAGACAGACCAACAGACAGACAGATCAGATAGGTATACAGACAGACCAACAGACAGACAGTTCAGATAGGTATACAGACAGACCAACAGACAGAAAGATCAGATAGGTATACAGACAGACCAACAGATAGACAGATCAGATAGGTATACAGACAGACCAATAGACAGACAGATCAGATAGGTATACAGACAGACAGATCAGATAGGTATACAGACAGAAAAACAGAAAGACAGATTAGATAGGTATACAGACAGACTGATCAGATAGGTATACAGACAGACCAACAGACAGACAGATCAGATAGGTATACAGATAGACCAACAGACAGAAAGATCAGATAGGTATACAGACAGACCAAGAGACAGAAAGATCAGATAGGTATACAGACAGACCAACAGACAGACAGATCAGATAGGTATACAGACAGACAGATCAGATAGGTATACAGACAGACCAACAGACAGACAGATCAGATAGGTATACAGACAGACTTACAGAGAGAAAGATCAGATAGGTATACAGACAGACCAACAGACAGAAAGATCAGATAGGTATACAGACAGAACAACAGACAGAAGGATCACATAGGTATACAGACAGACCAACAGACAGACAGATCAGATATGTATACAGACAGACCAACAGACAGAAAGATCAGATAGGTATACAGACAGACCAACAGACAGAAAGATCAGATAGGTATACAGACAGACCAACAGACAGAAAGATCAGATAGGTGTACAGACAGACCAACAGAAAGACAGATCAGATAGGTATACAGACAGACCAACAGACAGACAGATCACATAGGTATACAGACAGACCAACAGATAGACAGATCAGATAGGTATACAGACAGACCAACAGACAGACAGATCAGATAGGTATACAGACAGACCAACAGACAGACAGATCAGATAGGTATACAGACAGAACAAGAGACAGACAGATCAGATAGGTATACAGACAGACCAACAGACAGACAGATCAGATAGGTATACAGACAGACAGATCAGATAGGTATACAGACAGACCAACAGACAGACAGATCAGATAGGTATACAGACAGACCAAAAGACAGACAGATCAGATAGGTATACAGACAGGCTGATCGGATAGGTATAAAGACAGACCAACAGACAGACAGATCAGATAGGTATACAGACAGACCAACAGACAGAAAGATCAGATAGGTATACAGACAAACCAACAGACAGACAGATCAGATAGGTATACAGACAGACCAACAGACAGAAAGATCAAGATAGGTATACAGACAGACCAACAGATAGACAGATCAGATAGGTATACAGACAGACCAACAGACAGACAGATCAGATAGGTATACAGACAGACTGATCAGATAGGTATACAGACAGACCAACAGACAGGCAGATCAGATAGGTATACAGACAGACCAACAGACAGACAGTTCAGATAGGTATACAGACAGACCAACAGACAGAAAGATCAGATAGGTATACAGACAGACCAACAGATAGACAGATCAGATAGGTATACAGACAGACCAACAGCCAGAAAGATCAGATAGGTATACAGACAGACTGATCAGATAGGTATACAGACAGACCAACAGACAGACAGTTCAGATAGGTATACGAACAGACCCACAGACAGAAAGATCAGATAGGTATACAGACAGACCAACAGACAGAAAGATCAGATAGGTATACAGACAGACCAACAGACAGAAAGATCAGATAGGTATACAGACAGACCAACAGACAGACAGATCAGATAGGTATACAGACAGACCAACAGACAGAAAGATCAAATAGGTATACAGACAGACCAACAGACAGAAAGATCAGATAGGTATACAGACAGAACAACAGACAGAAGAATCACATAGGTATACAGACAGACCAACAGACAGACAGATCAGATAGGTATACAGACAGACCAACAGACAGAAAGATCAGATAGGTATACAGACAGATCTACAGACAGAAATATCAGATAGGTATACAGACAGACCAACAGACAGACAGATCAGATAGGTATACAGACAGAACAACAGACAGACAGATCAGATAGGTATACAGACAGACCAACAGACAGACAGATCAGATAGGTATACAGACAGACAGATCAGATAGCTATACAGACAGACCAACAGACAGACAGATCAGATAGGTATACAGACAGACCAAAAGACAGACAGATCAGATAGGTATACAGACAGACTGATCAGATAGCTATACAGACACACCAACAGACAGACAGATCAGATAGGTATACAGACAGACCAACAGACAGACAGATCAGATAGGTATACAGACAGACCAACAGACACACAGATCAGATAGGTATACAGACACACCAACAGACAGACAGATCAGATAGGTATACAGACAGACTGATCAGATAGGTATACAGACAGACCAACAGACAGACAGATCAGATAGGTATACAGACAGACCAATAGACAGACAGATCAGATAGGTATACAGACAGACAGATCAGATAGGTATACAGACAGACCAACAGACAGAAAGATCAGATAGGTATACAGACAGACCAACAGATAGACAGATCAGATAGGTATACAGACAGACCAACAGACAGACAGATCAGATAGGTATACAGACACACCAACAGACAGACAGATCAGATAGGTATACAGACAGACTGATCAGATAGGTATACAGACAGACCAACAGACAGACAGATCAGATAGGTATACAGACAGACCAACAGACAGAAAGATCCGATAGGTATACAGACAGACCAACAGACAGAAAGATCAGATAGGTATACAGACAGACCAACAGACAGACAGATCAGATAGGTATACAGACAGACCAACAGACACACAGATCAGATAGGTATACAGACACACCAACAGACAGACAGATCAGATAGGTATACAGACAGACTGATCAGATAGGTATACAGACAGAGCAACAGACAGACAGATCAGATAGGTATACAGACACACCAACAGATAGACAGATCAGATAGGTATACAGACAGACTGATCAGATAGGTATACAGACAGACCAACAGACAGACAGATCAGATAGGTATACAGACAGACCAACAGACAGACAGTTCAGATAGGTATACAGACAGACCAACAGACAGAAAAATCAGATAGGTATACAGACAGACCAACAGATAGACAGATCAGATAGGTATACAGACAGACCAATAGACAGACAGATCAGATAGGTATACAGACAGACAGATCAGATAGGTATACAGACAGAAAAAAAGAAAGACAGATTAGATAGGTATACAGACTTACTGATCAGATAGGTATACAGACAGACCAACAGACAGACAGATCAGATAGGTATACAGATAGACCAACAGACAGAAAGATCAGATAGGTATACAGACAGACCAAGAGACAGAAAGATCAGATAGGTATACAGACAGACCAACAGACAGACAGATCAGATAGGTATACAGACAGACAGATCAGATAGGTATACAGACAGACCAACAGACAGACAGATCAGATAGGTATACAGACAGACTTACAGAGAGAAAGATCAGATAGGTATACAGACAGACCAACAGACAGAAAGATCAGATAGGTATACAGACAGAACAACAGACAGAAGGATCACATAGGTATACAGACAGACCAACAGACAGACAGATCAGATATGTATACAGACAGACAAACAGACAGAAAGATCAGATAGGTATACAGACAGACCAACAGACAGAAAGATCAGATAGGTATACAGACAGACCAACAGACAGAAAGATCAGATAGGTGTACAGACAGACCAACAGAAAGACAGATCAGATAGGTATACAGACAGACCAACAGACAGACAGATCACATAGGTATACAGACAGACCAACAGATAGACAGATCAGATAGGTATACAGACAGACCAACAGACAGACAGATCAGATAGGTATACAGACAGACCAACAGACAGACAGATCAGATAGGTATACAGACAGAACAACAGACAGACAGATCAGATAGGTATACAGACAGACCAACAGACAGACAGATCAGATAGGTATACAGACAGACAGATCAGATAGGTATACAGACAAAACCAACAGATAGACAGATCAGATAGGTATACAGACAGACCAACAGACACACAGATCAGATAGGTATACAGACACACCAACAGACAGACAGATCAGATAGGTATACAGACAGACTGATCAGATAGGTATACAGACAGAGCAACAGACAGACAGATCAGATAGGTATACAGACACACCAACAGACAGACAGATCAGATAGGTATACAGACAGACTGATCAGATAGGTATACAGACAGACCAACAGACAGACAGATCAGATAGGTATACAGACAGACCAACAGACAGACAGTTCAGATAGGTATACAGACAGACCAACAGACAGAAAGATCAGATAGGTATACAGACAGACCAACAGATAGACAGATCAGATAGGTATACAGACAGACCAATAGACAGACAGATCAGATAGGTATACAGACAGACAGATCAGATAGGTATACAGATAGACCAACAGACAGAAAGATACGATAGGTATACAGACAGACCAAGAGACAGAAAGATCAGATAGGTATACAGACAGACCAACAGACAGACAGATCAGATAGGTATACAGACAGACAGATCAGATAGGTATACAGACAGACCAACAGACAGACAGATCAGATAGGTATACAGACAGACTTACAGAGAGAAAGATCAGATAGGTATACAGACAGACCAACAGACAGAAAGATCAGATAGGTATACAGACAGAACAACAGACAGAAGGATCACATAGGTGTACAGACAGACCAACAGACAGACAGATCAGATATGTATACAGACAGACCAACAGACAGAAAGATCAGATAGGTATACAGACAAACCAACAGACAGAAAGATCAGATAGGTATACAGACAGACCAACAGACAGAAAGATCAGATAGGTGTACAGACAGACCAACAGAAAGACAGATCAGATAGGTATACAGACAGACCAACAGACAGACAGATCACATAGGTATACAGACAGACCAACAGATAGACAGATCAGATAGGTATAAAGACAGACCAACAGACAGACAGATCAGATAAGTATACAGACAGACCAACAGACAGACAGATCAGATAGGTATACAGACAGAACAACAGACAGACAGATCAGATAGGTATACAGACAGACCAACAGACAGACAGATCAGATAGGTATACAGACAGACAGATCAGATAGGTATACAGACAGACCAACAGACAGACAGATCAGATAGGTATACAGAAAGACCAAAAGACAGACAGATCAGATAGGTATACAGACAGGCTGATCGGATAGGTATAAAGACAGACCAACAGACAGACAGATCAGATAGGTATACAGACAGACCAACAGACAGAAAGATCAGATAGGTATACAGACAAACCAACAGACAGACAGATCAGATAGGTATACAGACAGACCAACAGACAGAAAGATCAAGATAGGTATACAGACAGACCAACAGATAGACAGATCAGATAGGTATACAGACAGACCAACAGACAGACAGATCAGATAGGTATACAGACAGACTGATCAGATAGGTATACAGACAGACCAACAGACAGGCAGTTCAGATAGGTATACGAACAGACCCACAGACAGAAAGATCAGATAGGTATACAGACAGACCAACAGACAGAAAGATCAGATAGGTATACAGACAGATCAACAGACAGAAAGATCAGATAGGTATACAGACAGACCAACAGACAGACAGATCAGATAGGTATACAGACAGACCAACAGACAGAAAGATCAGATAGGTATACAGACAGACCAACAGACAGAAAGATCAGATAGGTATACAGACAGAACAACAGACAGACAGATCAGATAGGTATACAGACAGACCAACAGACAGACAGATCAGATAGGTATACAGACAGACCAACAGACAGAAAGATCAGATAGGTATACAGACAGATCTACAGACAGAAAGATCAGATAGGTATACAGACAGACCAACAGACAGACAGATCAGATAGGTATACAGACAGAACAACAGACAGACAGATCAGATAGGTATACAGACAGACCAACAGACAGACAGATCAGATAGGTATACAGACAGACAGATCAGATAGCTATACAGACAGACCAACAGACAGACAGATCAGATAGGTATACAGACAGACCAAAAGACAGACAGATCAGATAGGTATACAGACAGACTGATCAGATAGCTATACAGACACACCAACAGACAGACAGATCAGATAGGTATACAGACAGACCAACAGACAGACAGATCAGATAGGTATACAGACAGACCAACAGACACACAGATCAGATAGGTATACAGACACACCAACAGACAGACAGATCAGATAGGTATACAGACAGACTGATCAGATAGGTATACAGACAGACCAACAGACAGACAGATCAGATAGGTATACAGACAGACCAATAGACAGACAGATCAGATAGGTATACAGACAGACAGATCAGATAGGTATACAGACAGACCAACAGACAAAAAGATCAGATAGGTATACAGACAGACCAACAGACAGACAGATCAGATAGGTATACAGACAGACTGATCAGATAGGTATACAGACAGACCAACAGACAGACAGTTCAGATAGGTATACGAACAGACCCACAGACAGAAAGATCAGATAGGTATACAGACAGACCAACAGACAGACAGATCAGATAGGTATACAGACAGACTGATCAGATTGGTATACAGACAGACCAACAGACAGACAGTTCAGATAGGTATACGAACAGACCCACAGACAGAAAGATCAGATAGGTATACAGACAGACCAACAGACAGAAAGATCAGATAGGTGTACAGACAGACCAACAGACAGACAGATCAGATAGGTATACAGACAGACCAACAGACAGACAGATCAGATAGGTATACAGACAGACCAATAGACAGACAGATCAGATAGGTATACAGACAGACAGATCAGATTGGTATACAGACAGACCAACAGACAGACAGATTAGATAGGTATACAGACAGACTGATCAGATAGGTATACAGACAGACCAACAGACAGACAGATCAGATAGGTATACAGATAGACCAACAGACAGAAAGATCAGATAGGTATACAGACAGACCAAGAGACAGAAAGATCAGATAGGTATACAGACAGACCAACAGACAGACAGATCAGATAGGTATACAGACAGACAGATCAGATAGGTATACAGACAGACCAACAGATAGACAGATCAGATAGGTATACAGACAGACCAACAGACAGAAAGATCAAATAGGTATACAGACAGACCAACAGACAGACAGATCAGATAGGTATACAGACAGACTTACAGAGAGAAAGATCAGATAGGTATACAGACAGACCAACAGACAGAAAGATCAGATAGGTATACAGACAGAACAACAGACAGAAGGATCACATAGGTGTACAGACAGACCAACAGACAGACAGATCAGATATGTATACAGACAGACCAACAGACAGAAAGATCAGATAGGTATACAGACAAACCAACAGACAGAAAGATCAGATAGGTATACAGACAGACCAACAGACAGAAAGATCAGATAGGTGTACAGACAGACCAACAGAAAGACAGATCAGATAGGTATACAGACAGACCAACAGACAGACAGATCACATAGGTATACAGACAGACCAACAGATAGACAGATCAGATAGGTATAAAGACAGACCAACAGACAGACAGATCAGATAGGTATACAGACAGACCAACAGACAGACAGATCAGATAGGTATACAGACAGAACAACAGACAGACAGATCAGATAGGTATACAGACAGACCAACAGACAGACAGATCAGATAGGTATACAGACAGACAGATCAGATAGGTATACAGACAGACCAACAGACAGACAGATCAGATAGGTATACAGAAAGACCAAAAGACAGACAGATCAGATAGGTATACAGACAGGCTGATCGGATAGGTATAAAGACAGACCAACAGACAGACAGATCAGATAGGTATACAGACAGACCAACAGACAGAAAGATCAGATAGGTATACAGACAAACCAACAGACAGACAGATCAGATAGGTATACAGACAGACCAACAGACAGAAAGATCAAGATAGGTATACAGACAGACCAACAGATAGACAGATCAGATAGGTATACAGACAGACCAACAGACAGACAGATCAGATAGGTATACAGACAGACTGATCAGATAGGTATACAGACAGACCAACAGACAGGCAGTTCAGATAGGTATACGAACAGACCCACAGACAGAAAGATCAGATAGGTATACAGACAGACCAACAGACAGAAAGATCAGATAGGTATACAGACAGACCAACAGACAGAAAGATCAGATAGGTATACAGACAGACCAACAGACAGACAGATCAGATAGGTATACAGACAGACCAACAGACAGAAAGATCAGATAGGTATACAGACAGACCAACAGACAGAAAGATCAGATAGGTATACAGACAGAACAACAGACAGACAGATCAGATAGGTATACAGACAGACCAACAGACAGACAGATCAGATAGGTATACAGACAGACCAACAGACAGAAAGATCAGATAGGTATACAGACAGATCTACAGACAGAAAGATCAGATAGGTATACAGACAGACCAACAGACAGACAGATCAGATAGGTATACAGACAGAACAACAGACAGACAGATCAGATAGGTATACAGACAGACCAACAGACAGACAGATCAGATAGGTATACAGACAGACAGATCAGATAGCTATACAGACAGACCAACAGACAGACAGATCAGATAGGTATACAGACAGACCAAAAGACAGACAGATCAGATAGGTATACAGACAGACTGATCAGATAGCTATACAGACACACCAACAGACAGACAGATCAGATAGGTATACAGACAGACCAACAGACAGACAGATCAGATAGGTATACAGACAGACCAACAGACACACAGATCAGATAGGTATACAGACACACCAACAGACAGACAGATCAGATAGGTATACAGACAGACTGATCAGATAGGTATACAGACAGACCAACAGACAGACAGATCAGATAGGTATACAGACAGACCAATAGACAGACAGATCAGATAGGTATACAGACAGACAGATCAGAAAGGTATACAGACAGACCAACAGACAAAAAGATCAGATAGGTATACAGACAGACCAACAGACAGACAGATCAGATAGGTATACAGACAGACTGATCAGATAGGTATACAGACAGACCAACAGACAGACAGTTCAGATAGGTATACGAACAGACCCACAGACAGAAAGATCAGATAGGTATACAGACAGACCAACAGACAGACAGATCAGATAGGTATACAGACAGACTGATCAGATTGGTATACAGACAGACCAACAGACAGACAGTTCAGATAGGTATACGAACAGACCCACAGACAGAAAGATCAGATAGGTATACAGACAGACCAACAGACAGAAAGATCAGATAGGTATACAGACAGACCAACAGACAGACAGATCAGATAGGTATACAGACAGACCAACAGACAGACAGATCAGATAGGTATACAGACAGACCAATAGACAGACAGATCAGATAGGTATACAGACAGACAGATCAGATTGGTATACAGACAGACCAACAGACAGACAGATTAGATAGGTATACAGACAGACTGATCAGATAGGTATACAGACAGACCAACAGACAGACAGATCAGATAGGTATACAGATAGACCAACAGACAGAAAGATCAGATAGGTATACAGACAGACCAAGAGACAGAAAGATCAGATAGGTATACAGACAGACCAACAGACAGACAGATCAGATAGGTATACAGACAGACAGATCAGATAGGTATACAGACAGACCAACAGATAGACAGATCAGATAGGTATACAGACAGACCAACAGACAGAAAGATCAAATAGGTATACAGACAGACCAACAGACAGAAAGATCAGATAGGTATACAGACAGAACAACAGACAGAAGGATCACATAGGTATACAGACAGACCAACAGACAGACAGATCAGATAGGTATACAGACAGACCAACAGACAGAAAGATCAGATAGGTATACAGACAGACCAACAGACAGAAAGATCAGATAGGTATACAGACAGACCAACAGACAGACAGATCAGATAGGTATACAAACAGAACAACAGACAGACAGATCAGATAGGTATACAGACAGACCAACAGACAGACAGATCAGATAGGTATACAGACAGACAGATCAGATAGCTATACAGACAGACCAACAGACAGACAGATCAGATAGGTATACAGACAGACCAACAGACAGAAAGATCAGATAGGTATACAGACAGACCAACAGACAGAAAGATCAGATAGGTATACAGACAGACCAACAGACAGACAGATCAGATAGGTATACAAACAGAACAACAGACAGACAGATCAGATAGGTATACAGACAGACCAACAGACAGACAGATCAGATAGGTATACAGACAGACAGATCAGATAGCTATACAGACAGACCAACAGACAGACAGATCAGATAGGTATACAGACAGACTGATCAGATTGGTATACAGACAGACCAACAGACAGACAGTTCAGATAGGTATACGAACAGACCCACAGACAGAAAGATCAGATAGGTATACAGACAGACCAACAGACAGAAAGATCAGATAGGTATACAGACAGACCAAAAGACAGACAGATCAGATAGGTATACAGACAGACCAACAGACAGACAGATCAGATAGGTATACAGACAGACCAATAGACAGACAGATCAGATAGGTATACAGACAGACAGATCAGATTGGTATACAGACAGACCAACAGACAGACAGATTAGATAGGTATACAGACAGACTGATCAGATAGGTATACAGACAGACCAACAGACAGACAGATCAGATAGGTATACAGATAGACCAACAGACAGAAAGATCAGATAAGTATACAGACAGACCAAGAGACAGAAAGATCAGATAGGTATACAGACAGACCAACAGACAGACAGATCAGATATGTATACAGACAGACAGATCAGATTGGTATACAGACAGACCAACAGATAGACAGATCAGATAGGTATACAGACAGACCAACAGACAGAAAGATCAAATAGGTATACAGACAGACCAACAGACAGAAAGATCAGATAGGTATACAGACAGAACAACAGACAGAAGGATCACATAGGTATACAGACAGACCAACAGACAGACAGATCAGATAGGTATACAGACAGACCAACAGACAGAAAGATCAGATAGGTATACAGACAGACCAACAGACAGAAAGATCAGATAGGTATACAGACAGACCAACAGACAGACAGATCAGATAGGTATACAGACAGAACAACAGACAGACAGATCAGATAGGTATACAGACAGACCAACAGACAGACAGATCAGATAGGTATACAGACAGACAGATCAGATAGCTATACAGACAGACCAACAGACAGACAGATCAGATAGGTATACAGACAGACCAAAAGACAGACAGATCAGATAGGTATACAGACAGACTGATCAGATAGGTATACAGACAGACCAACAGACAGACAGATCAGATAGGTATACAGACAGACCAACAGACAGACAGATCAGATAGGTATACAGACAGACCAACAGACACACAGATCAGATAGGTATACAGACACACCAACAGACAGACAGATCAGATAGGTATACAGACAGACTGATCAGATAGGTATACAGACAGACCAACAGACAGACAGATCAGATAGGTATACAGACAGACCAATAGACAGACAGATCAGATAGGTATACAGACAGACAGATCAGATAGGTATACAGACAGACCAACAGATAGACAGATCAGATAGGTATACAGACAGACCAACAGACAGACAGATCAGATAGGTATACAGACACACCAACAGACAGACAGATCAGATAGGTATACAGACAGACTGATCAGATAGGTATACAGACAGACCAACAGACAGACAGATCAGATAGGTATACAGACAGACCAACAGACAGAAAGATCCGATAGGTATACAGACAGACCAACAGACAGAAAGATCAGATAGGTATACAGACAGACCAACAGACAGACAGATCAGATAGGTATACAGACAGACCAACAGACACACAGATCAGATAGGTATACAGACAGACCAACAGACAGACAGATCAGATAGGTATACAGACAGACCAACAGACAGACAGATCAGATAGGTATACAGACAGACCAATAGACAGACAGATCAGATAGGTATACAGACAGACAGATCAGATAGGTATACAGACAGACCAACAGACAGACAGATTAGATAGGTATACAGACAGACTGATCAGGTAGGTATACAGACAGACCAACAGACAGACAGATCAGATAGGTATACAGATAGACCAACAGACAGAAAGATCAGATAGGTATACAGACAGACCAGGAGACAGAAAGATCAGATGGGTATACAGACAGACCAACAGACAGACAGATCAGATAGGTATACAGACAGACAGATCAGATAGGTATACAGACAGACCAACAGATAGACAGATCAGATAGGTATACAGACAGACCAACAGACAGAAAGATCAAATAGGTATACAGACAGACCAACAGACAGAAAGATCAGATAGGTATACAGACAGAACAACAGACAGAAGAATCACATAGGTATACAGACAGACCAACAGACAGACAGATCAGATAGGTATACAGACAGACCAACAGACAGAAAGATCAGATAGGTATACAGACAGACCAACAGACAGAAAGATCAGATAGGTATACAGACAGACCAACAGACAGACAGATCAGATAGGTATACAGACAGAACAACAGACAGACAGATCAGATAGGTATACAGACAGACCAACAGACAGACAGATCAGATAGGTATACAGACAGACAGATCAGATAGCTATACAGACAGACCAACAGACAGACAGATCAGATAGGTATACAGACAGACCAAAAGACAGACAGATCAGATAGGTATACAGACAGACTGATCAGATAGGTATACAGACACACCAACAGACAGACAGATCAGATAGGTATACAGACAGACCAACAGACAGACAGATCAGATAGGTATACAGACAGACCAACAGACACACAGATCAGATAGGTATACAGACACACCAACAGACAGACAGATCAGATAGGTATACAGACAGACTGATCAGATAGGTATACAGAGAGACCAACAGACAGACAGATCAGATAGGTATACAGACAGACCAATAGACAGACAGATCAGATAGGTATACAGACAGACAGATCAGATAGGTATACAGACAGACCAACAGACAGAAAGATCAGATAGGTATACAGACAGACCAACAGATAGACAGATCAGATAGGTATACAGACAGACCAACAGACAGACAGATCAGATAGGTATACAGACACACCAACAGACAGACAGATCAGATAGGTATACAGACAGACTGATCAGATAGGTATACAGACAGACCAACAGACAGACAGATCAGATAGGTATACAGACAGACCAACAGACAGAAAGATCCGATAGGTATACAGACAGACCAACAGACAGAAAGATCAGATAGGTATACAGACAGACCAACAGACAGACAGATCAGATAGGTATACAGACAGACCAACAGACACACAGATCAGATAGGTATACAGACACACCAACAGACAGACAGATCAGATAGGTATACAGACAGACTGATCAGATAGGTATACAGACAGAGCAACAGACAGACAGATCAGATAGGTATACAGACACACCAACAGACAGACAGATCAGATAGGTATACAGACAGACTGATCAGATAGGTATACAGACAGACCAACAGACAGACAGATCAGATAGGTATACAGACAGACCAACAGACAGACAGTTCAGATAGGTATACAGACAGACCAACAGACAGAAAGATCAGATAGGTATAAAGACAGACCAACAGATAGACAGATCAGATAGGTATACAGACAGACCAATAGACAGACAGATCAGATAGGTATACAGACAGACAGATCAGATAGGTATACAGACAGAAAAACAGAAAGACAGATTAGATAGGTATACAGACAGACTGATCAGATAGGTATACAGACAGACCAACAGACAGACAGATCAGATAGGTATACAGATAGACCAACAGACAGAAAGATCAGATAGGTATACAGACAGACCAAGAGACAGAAAGATCAGATAGGTATACAGACAGACCAACAGACAGACAGATCAGATAGGTATACAGACAGACAGATCAGATAGGTATACAGACAGACCAACAGACAGACAGATCAGATAGGTATACAGACAGACTTACAGAGAGAAAGATCAGATAGGTATACAGACAGACCAACAGACAGAAAGATCAGATAGGTATACAGACAGAACAACAGACAGAAGGATCACATAGGTATACAGACAGACCAACAGACAGACAGATCAGATATGTATACAGACAGACCAACAGACAGAAAGATCAGATAGGTATACAGACAGACCAACAGACAGAAAGATCAGATAGGTATACAGACAGACCAACAGACAGAAAGATCAGATAGGTGTACAGACAGACCAACAGAAAGACAGATCAGATAGGTATACAGACAGACCAACAGACAGACAGATCACATAGGTATACAGACAGACCAACAGATAGACAGATCAGATAGGTATACAGACAGACCAACAGACAGACAGATCAGATAGGTATACAGACAGACCAACAGACAGACAGATCAGATAGGTATACAGACAGAACAAGAGACAGACAGATCAGATAGGTATACAGACAGACCAACAGACAGACAGATCAGATAGGTATACAGACAGACAGATCAGATAGGTATACAGACAGACCAACAGACAGACAGATCAGATAGGTATACAGACAGACCAAAAGACAGACAGATCAGATAGGTATACAGACAGGCTGATCGGATAGGTATAAAGACAGACCAACAGACAGACAGATCAGATAGGTATACAGACAGACCAACAGACAGAAAGATCAGATAGGTATACAGACAAACCAACAGACAGACAGATCAGATAGGTATACAGACAGACCAACAGACAGAAAGATCAAGATAGGTATACAGACAGACCAACAGATAGACAGATCAGATAGGTATACAGACAGACCAACAGACAGACAGATCAGATAGGTATACAGACAGACTGATCAGATAGGTATACAGACAGACCAACAGACAGGCAGATCAGATAGGTATACAGACAGACCAACAGACAGACAGTTCAGATAGGTATACAGACAGACCAACAGACAGAAAGATCAGATAGGTATACAGACAGACCAACAGATAGACAGATCAGATAGGTATACAGACAGACCAACAGCCAGAAAGATCAGATAGGTATACAGACAGATGGATCAGATAGGTATACAGACAGACCAACAGACAGACAGTTCAGATAGGTATACGAACAGACCCACAGACAGAAAGATCAGATAGGTATACAGACAGACCAACAGACAGAAAGATCAGATAGGTATACAGACAGACCAACAGACAGAAAGATCAGATAGGTATACAGACAGACCAACAGACAGACAGATCAGATAGGTATACAGACAGACCAACAGACAGAAAGATCAAATAGGTATACAGACAGACCAACAGACAGAAAGATCAGATAGGTATACAGACAGAACAACAGACAGAAGAATCACATAGGTATACAGACAGACCAACAGACAGACAGATCAGATAGGTATACAGACAGACCAACAGACAGAAAGATCAGATAGGTATACAGACAGATCTACAGACAGAAATATCAGATAGGTATACAGACAGACCAACAGACAGACAGATCAGATAGGTATACAGACAGAACAACAGACAGACAGATCAGATAGGTATACAGACAGACCAACAGACAGACAGATCAGATAGGTATACAGACAGACAGATCAGATAGCTATACAGACAGACCAACAGACAGACAGATCAGATAGGTATACAGACAGACCAAAAGACAGACAGATCAGATAGGTATACAGACAGACTGATCAGATAGCTATACAGACACACCAACAGACAGACAGATCAGATAGGTATACAGACAGACCAACAGACAGACAGATCAGATAGGTATACAGACAGACCAACAGACACACAGATCAGATAGGTATACAGACACACCAACAGACAGACAGATCAGATAGGTATACAGACAGACTGATCAGATAGGTATACAGACAGACCAACAGACAGACAGATCAGATAGGTATACAGACAGACCAATAGACAGACAGATCAGATAGGTATACAGACAGACAGATCAGATAGGTATACAGACAGACCAACAGACAGAAAGATCAGATAGGTATACAGACAGACCAACAGATAGACAGATCAGATAGGTATACAGACAGACCAACAGACAGACAGATCAGATAGGTATACAGACACACCAACAGACAGACAGATCAGATAGGTATACAGACAGACTGATCAGATAGGTATACAGACAGACCAACAGACAGACAGATCAGATAGGCATACAGACAGACCAACAGACAGAAAGATCCGATAGGTATACAGACAGACCAACAGACAGAAAGATCAGATAGGTATACAGACAGACCAACAGACAGACAGATCAGATAGGTATACAGACAGACCAACAGACACACAGATCAGATAGGTATACAGACACACCAACAGACAGACAGATCAGATAGGTATACAGACAGACTGATCAGATAGGTATACAGACAGAGCAACAGACAGACAGATCAGATAGGTATACAGACACACCAACAGATAGACAGATCAGATAGGTATACAGACAGACTGATCAGATAGGTATACAGACAGACCAACAGACAGACAGATCAGATAGGTATACAGACAGACCAACAGACAGACAGTTCAGATAGGTATACAGACAGACCAACAGACAGAAAAATCAGATAGGTATACAGACAGACCAACAGATAGACAGATCAGATAGGTATACAGACAGACCAATAGACAGACAGATCAGATAGGTATACAGACAGACAGATCAGATAGGTATACAGACAGAAAAAAAGAAAGACAGATTAGATAGGTATACAGACTTACTGATCAGATAGGTATACAGACAGACCAACAGACAGACAGATCAGATAGGTATACAGATAGACCAACAGACAGAAAGATCAGATAGGTATACAGACAGACCAAGAGACAGAAAGATCAGATAGGTATACAGACAGACCAACAGACAGACAGATCAGATAGGTATACAGACAGACAGATCAGATAGGTATACAGACAGACCAACAGACAGACAGATCAGATAGGTATACAGACAGACTTACAGAGAGAAAAATCAGATAGGTATACAGACAGACCAACAGACAGAAAGATCAGATAGGTATACAGACAGAACAACAGACAGAAGGATCACATAGGTATACAGACAGACCAACAGACAGACAGATCAGATATGTATACAGACAGACAAACAGACAGAAAGATCAGATAGGTATACAGACAGACCAACAGACAGAAAGATCAGATAGGTATACAGACAGACCAACAGACAGAAAGATCAGATAGGTGTACAGACAGACCAACAGAAAGACAGATCAGATAGGTATACAGACAGACCAACAGACAGACAGATCACATAGGTATACAGACAGACCAACAGATAGACAGATCAGATAGGTATACAGACAGACCAACAGACAGACAGATCAGATAGGTATACAGACAGACCAACAGACAGACAGATCAGATAGGTATACAGACAGAACAACAGACAGACAGATCAGATAGGTATACAGACAGACCAACAGACAGACAGATCAGATAGGTATACAGACAGACAGATCAGATAGGTATACAGACAAAACCAACAGATAGACAGATCAGATAGGTATACAGACAGACCAACAGACACACAGATCAGATAGGTATACAGAGACACCAACAGACAGACAGATCAGATAGGTATACAGACAGACTGATCAGATAGGTATACAGACAGAGCAACAGACAGACAGATCAGATAGGTATACAGACACACCAACAGACAGACAGATCAGATAGGTATACAGACAGACTGATCAGATAGGTATACAGACAGACCAACAGACAGACAGATCAGATAGGTATACAGACAGACCAACAGACAGACAGTTCAGATAGGTATACAGACAGACCAACAGACAGAAAGATCAGATAGGTATACAGACAGACCAACAGATAGACAGATCAGATAGGTATACAGACAGACCAATAGACAGACAGATCAGATAGGTATACAGACAGACAGATCAGATAGGTATACAGATAGACCAACAGACAGAAAGATACGATAGGTATACAGACAGACCAAGAGACAGAAAGATCAGATAGGTATACAGACAGACCAACAGACAGACAGATCAGATAGGTATACAGACAGACAGATCAGATAGGTATACAGACAGACCAACAGACAGACAGATCAGATAGGTATACAGACAGACTTACAGAGAGAAAGATCAGATAGGTATACAGACAGACCAACAGACAGAAAGATCAGATAGGTATACAGACAGAACAACAGACAGAAGGATCACATAGGTATACAGACAGACCAACAGACAGACAGATCAGATATGTATACAGACAGACCAACAGACAGAAAGATCAGATAGGTATACAGACAAACCAACAGACAGAAAGATCAGATAGGTATACAGACAGACCAACAGACAGAAAGATCAGATAGGTGTACAGACAGACCAACAGAAAGACAGATCAGATAGGTATACAGACAGACCAACAGACAGACAGATCACATAGGTATACAGACAGACCAACAGATAGACAGATCAGATAGGTATAAAGACAGACCAACAGACAGACAGATCAGATAGGTATACAGACAGACCAACAGACAGACAGATCAGATAGGTATACAGACAGAACAACAGACAGACAGATCAGATAGGTATACAGACAGACAGATCAGATAGGTATACAGACAGACCAACAGACAGACAGATCAGATAGGTATACAGAAAGACCAAAAGACAGACAGATCAGATAGGTATACAGACAGGCTGATCGGATAGGTATAAAGACAGACCAACAGACAGACAGATCAGATAGGTATACAGACAGACCAACAGACAGAAAGATCAGATAGGTATACAGACAAACCAACAGACAGACAGATCAGATAGGTATACAGACAGACCAACAGACAGAAAGATCAAGATAGGTATACAGACAGACCAACAGATAGACAGATCAGATAGGTATACAGACAGACCAACAGACAGACAGATCAGATAGGTATACAGACAGACTGATCAGATAGGTATACAGACAGACCAACAGACAGGCAGTTCAGATAGGTATACGAACAGACCCACAGACAGAAAGATCAGATAGGTATACAGACAGACCAACAGACAGAAAGATCAGATAGGTATACAGACAGACCAACAGACAGAAAGATCAGATAGGTATACAGACAGACCAACAGACAGACAGATCAGATAGGTATACAGACAGACCAACAGACAGAAAGATCAGATAGGTATACAGACAGACCAACAGACAGAAAGATCAGATAGGTATACAGACAGAACAACAGACAGACAGATCAGATAGGTATACAGACAGACCAACAGACAGACAGATCAGATAGGTATACAGACAGACCAACAGACAGAAAGATCAGATAGGTATACAGACAGATCTACAGACAGAAAGATCAGATAGGTATACAGACAGACCAACAGACAGACAGATCAGATAGGTATACAGACAGAACAACAGACAGACAGATCAGATAGGTATACAGACAGACCAACAGACAGACAGATCAGATAGGTATACAGACAGACAGATCAGATAGCTATACAGACAGACCAACAGACAGACAGATCAGATAGGTATACAGACAGACCAAAAGACAGACAGATCAGATAGGTATACAGACAGACTGATCAGATAGCTATACAGACACACCAACAGACAGACAGATCAGATAGGTATACAGACAGACCAACAGACAGACAGATCAGATAGGTATACAGACAGACCAACAGACACACAGATCAGATAGGTATACAGACACACCAACAGACAGACAGATCAGATAGGTATACAGACAGACTGATCAGATAGGTATACAGACAGACCAACAGACAGACAGATCAGATAGGTATACAGACAGACCAATAGACAGACAGATCAGATAGGTATACAGACAGACAGATCAGATAGGTATACAGACAGACCAACAGACAAAAAGATCAGATAGGTATACAGACAGACCAACAGATAGACAGATCAGATAGGTATACAGACAGACCAACAGACAGACAGATCAGATAGGTATACAGACACACCAACAGACAGACAGATCATATAGGTATACAGACAGACTGATCAGATAGGTATACAGACAGACCAACAGACAGACAGATCAGATAGGTATACAGACAGACCAACAGACAGAAAGATCCGATAGGTATACAGACAGACCAACAGACAGAAAGATCAGATAGGTATACAGACAGACCAACAGACAGACAGATCAGATAGGTATACAGACAGACCAACAGACACACAGATCAGATAGGTATACAGACACACCAACAGACAGACAGATCAGATAGGTATACAGACAGACTGATCAGATAGGTATACAGACAGAGCAACAGACAGACAGATCAGATAGGTATACAGACACACCAACAGATAGACAGATCAGATAGGTATACAGACAGACTGATCAGATAGGTATACAGACAGACCAACAGACAGACAGATCAGATAGGTATACAGACAGACCAACAGACAGACAGTTCAGATAGGTATACAGACAGACCAACAGACAGAAAGATCAGATAGGTATACAGACAGACCAACAGATAGACAGATCAGATAGGTATACAGACAGACCAATAGACAGACAGATCAGATAGGTATACAGACAGACAGATCAGATAGGTATACAGACAGAAAAACAGAAAGACAGATTAGATAGGTATACAGACATACTGATCAGATAGGTATACAGACAGACCAACAGACAGACAGATCAGATAGGTATACAGATAGACCAACAGACAGACTGATCAGATAGGTATACAGACAGACCAAGAGACAGAAAGATCAGATAGGTATACAGACAGACCAACAGACAGACAGATCAGATAGGTATACAGACAGACAGATCAGATAGGTATACAGACAGACCAACAGACAGACAGATCAGATAGGTATACAGACAGACTTACAGAGAGAAAGATCAGATAGGTATACAGACAGACCAACAGACAGAAAGATCAGATAGGTATACAGACAGAACAACAGACAGAAGGATCACATAGGTATACAGACAGACCAACAGACAGACAGATCAGATATGTATACAGACAGACAAACAGACAGAAAGATCAGATAGGTATACAGACAGACCAACAGACAGAAAGATCAGATAGGTATACAGACAGACCAACAGACAGAAAGATCAGATAGGTGTACAGACAGACCAACAGAAAGACAGATCAGATAGGTATACAGACAGACCAACAGACAGACAGATCACATAGGTATACAGACAGACCAACAGATAGACAGATCAGATAGGTATACAGACAGACCAACAGACAGACAGATCAGATAGGTATACAGACAGACCAACAGACAGACAGATCAGATAGGTATACAGACAGAACAACAGACAGACAGATCAGATAGGTATACAGACAGACCAACAGACAGACAGATCAGATAGGTATACAGACAGACAGATCAGATAGGTATACAGACAGACCAACAGACAGACAGATCAGATAGGTATACAGACAGACCAAAAGACAGACAGATCAGATAGGTATACAGACAGGCTGATCGGATAGGTATAAAGACAGACCAACAGACAGACAGATCAGATAGGTATACAGACAGACCAACAGACAGAAAGATCAGATAGGTATACAGACAAACCAACAGACAGACAGATCAGATAGGTATACAGACAGACCAACAGACAGAAAGATCAAGATAGGTATACAGACAGACCAACAGATAGACAGATCAGATAGGTATACAGACAGACCAACAGACAGACAGATCAGATAGGTATACAGACAGACTGATCAGATAGGTATACAGACAGACCAACAGACAGGCAGATCAGATAGGTATACAGACAGACCAACAGACAGACAGTTCAGATAGGTATACAGACAGACCAACAGACAGAAAGATCAGATAGGTATACAGACAGACCAACAGATAGACAGATCAGATAGGTATACAGACAGACCAACAGACAGAAAGATCAGATAGGTATACAGACAGACTGATCAGATAGGTATACAGACAGACCAACAGACAGACAGTTCAGATAGGTATACGAACAGACCCACAGACAGAAAGATCAGATAGGTATACAGACAGACCAACAGACAGAAAGATCAGATAGGTATACAGACAGACCAACAGACAGACAGATCAGATAGGTATACAGACAGACCAACAGACAGAAAGATCAAATAGGTATACAGACAGACCAACAGACAGAAAGATCAGATAGGTATACAGACAGAACAACAGACAGAAGAATCACATAGGTATACAGACAGACCAACAGACAGACAGATCAGATAGGTATACAGACAGACCAACAGACAGAAAGATCAGATAGGTATACAGACAGATCTACAGACAGAAAGATCAGATAGGTATACAGACAGACCAACAGACAGACAGATCAGATAGGTATACAGACAGAACAACAGACAGACAGATCAGATAGGTATACAGACAGACCAACAGACAGACAGATCAGATAGGTATACAGACAGACAGATCAGATAGCTATACAGACAGACCAACAGACAGACAGATCAGATAGGTATACAGACAGACCAAAAGACAGACAGATCAGATAGGTATACAGACAGACTGATCAGATAGCTATACAGACACACCAACAGACAGACAGATCAGATAGGTATACAGACAGACCAACAGACAGAAAGATCAGATAGGTATACAGACAGACCAACAGACAGAAAGATCAGATAGGTATACAGACAGACCAACAGACAGACAGATCAGATAGGTATACAGACAGACCAACAGACAGAAAGATCAAATAGGTATACAGACAGACCAACA
This sequence comes from Lampris incognitus, assembly GCF_029633865.1. Lineage (NCBI taxonomy): Eukaryota > Metazoa > Chordata > Actinopteri > Lampriformes > Lampridae > Lampris > Lampris incognitus. Next base: position 72,774,394 of record NC_079211.1, read on the forward strand.
GACAGAAAGATCAGATAGGTATACAGACAGAACAACAGACAGAAGAATCACATAGGTATACAGACAGACCAACAGACAGACAGATCAGATAGGTATACAGACAGACCAACAGACAGAAAGATCAGATAGGTATACAGACAGATCTACAGACAGAAAGATCAGATAGGTATACAGACAGACCAACAGACAGACAGATCAGATAGGTATACAGACAGAACAACAGACAGACAGATCAGATAGGTATACAGACAGACCAACAGACAGACAGATCAGATAGGTATACAGACAGACAGATCAGATAGCTATACAGACAGACCAACAGACAGACAGATCAGATAGGTATACAGACAGACCAAAAGACAGACAGATCAGATAGGTATACAGACAGACTGATCAGATAGCTATACAGACACACCAACAGACAGACAGATCAGATAGGTATACAGACAGACCAACAGACAGACAGATCAGATAGGTATACAGACAGACCAACAGACACACAGATCAGATAGGTATACAGACACACCAACAGACAGACAGATCAGATAGGTATACAGACAGACTGATCAGATAGGTATACAGACAGACCAACAGACAGACAGATCAGATAGGTATACAGACAGACCAATAGACAGACAGATCAGATAGGTATACAGACAGACAGATCAGATAGGTATACAGACAGACCAACAGACAGAAAGATCAGATAGGTATACAGACAGACCAACAGATAGACAGATCAGATAGGTATACAGACAGACCAACAGACAGACAGATCAGATAGGTATACAGACACACCAACAGACAGACAGATCAGATAGGTATACAGACAGACTGATCAGATAGGTATACAGACAGACCAACAGACAGACAGATCAGATAGGTATACAGACAGACCAACAGACAGAAAGATCCGATAGGTATACAGACAGACCAACAGACAGAAAGATCAGATAGGTATACAGACAGACCAACAGACAGACAGATCAGATAGGTATACAGACAGACCAACAGACACACAGATCAGATAGGTATACAGACACACCAACAGACAGACAGATCAGATAGGTATACAGACAGACTGATCAGATAGGTATACAGACAGAGCAACAGACAGACAGATCAGATAGGTATACAGACACACCAACAGATAGACAGATCAGATAGGTATACAGACAGACTGATCAGATAGGTATACAGACAGACCAACAGACAGACAGATCAGATAGGTATACAGACAGACCAACAGACAGACAGTTCAGATAGGTATACAGACAGACCAACAGACAGAAAGATCAGATAGGTATACAGACAGACCAACAGATAGACAGATCAGATAGGTATACAGACAGACCAATAGACAGACAGATCAGATAGGTATACAGACAGACAGATCAGATAGGTATACAGACAGAAAAACAGAAAGACAGATTAGATAGGTATACAGACATACTGATCAGATAGGTATACAGACAGACCAACAGACAGACAGATCAGATAGGTATACAGATAGACCAACAGACAGAAAGATCAGATAGGTATACAGACAGACCAAGAGACAGAAAGATCAGATAGGTATACAGACAGACCAACAGACAGACAGATCAGATAGGTATACAGACAGACAGATCAGATAGGTATACAGACAGACCAACAGACAGACAGATCAGATAGGTATACAGACAGACTTACAGAGAGAAAGATCAGATAGGTATACAGACAGACTTACAGAGAGAAAGATCAGATAGGTATACAGACAGACCAACAGACAGACAGATCAGATAGGTATACAGACAGACCAACAGACAGAAAGATCAGATAGGTATACAGACAGAACAACAGACAGAAGGATCACATAGGTATACAGACAGACCAACAGACAGACAGATCAGATATGTATACAGACAGACCAACAGACAGAAAGATCAGATAGGTATACAGACAGACCAACAGACAGAAAGATCAGATAGGTGTACAGACAGACCAACAGAAAGACAGATCAGATAGGTATACAGACAGACCAACAGACAGACAGATCACATAGGTATACAGACAGACCAACAGATAGACAGATCAGATAGGTATACAGACAGACCAACAGACAGACAGATCAGATAGGTATACAGACAGACCAACAGACAGACAGATCAGATAGGTATACAGACAGAACAACAGACAGACAGATCAGATAGGTATACAGACAGACCAACAGACAGACAGATCAGATAGGTATACAGACAGACAGATCAGATAGGTATACAGACAAAACCAACAGACAGACAGATCAGATAGGTATACAGACAGACCAACAGACACACAGATCAGATAGGTATACAGACACACCAACAGACAGACAGATCAGATAGGTATACAGACAGACTGATCAGATAGGTATACAGACAGAGCAACAGACAGACAGATCAGATAGGTATACAGACAGAAAAACAGAAAGACAGATTAGATAGGTATACAGACATACTGATCAGATAGGTATACAGACAGACCAACAGACAGACAGATCAGATAGGTATACAGATAGACCAACAGACAGAAAGATCAGATAGGTATACAGACAGACCAAGAGACAGAAAGATCAGATAGGTATACAGACAGACCAACAGACAGACAGATCAGATAGGTATACAGACAGACAGATCAGATAGGTATACAGACAGACCAACAGACAGACAGATCAGATAGGTATACAGACAGACTTACAGAGAGAAAGATCAGATAGGTATACAGACAGACTTACAGAGAGAAAGATCAGATAGGTATACAGACAGACCAACAGACAGACAGATCAGATAGGTATACAGACAGACCAACAGACAGAAAGATCAGATAGGTATACAGACAGAACAACAGACAGAAGGATCACATAGGTATACAGACAGACCAACAGACAGACAGATCAGATATGTATACAGACAGACAAACAGACAGAAAGATCAGATAGGTATACAGACAGACCAACAGACAGAAAGATCAGATAGGTATACAGACAGACCAACAGACAGAAAGATCAGATAGGTGTACAGACAGACCAACAGAAAGACAGATCAGATAGGTATACAGACAGACCAACAGACAGACAGATCACATAGGTATACAGACAGACCAACAGATAGACAGATCAGATAGGTATACAGACAGACCAACAGACAGACAGATCAGATAGGTATACAGACAGACCAACAGACAGACAGATCAGATAGGTATACAGACAGAACAACAGACAGACAGATCAGATAGGTATACAGACAGACCAACAGACAGACAGATCAGATAGGTATACAGACAGACAGATCAGATAGGTATACAGACAAAACCAACAGACAGACAGATCAGATAGGTATACAGACAGACCAACAGACACACAGATCAGATAGGTATACAGACACACCAACAGACAGACAGATCAGATAGGTATACAGACAGACTGATCAGATAGGTATACAGACAGAGCAACAGACAGACGGATCAGATAGGTATACAGACACACCAACAGACAGACAGATCAGATAGGTATACAGACAGACTGATCAGATAGGTATACAGACAGACCAACAGACAGACAGATCAGATAGGTATACAGACAGACCAACAGACAGACAGTTCAGATAGGTATACAGACAGACCAACAGACAGAAAGATCAGATAGGTATACAGATAGACCAACAGATAGACAGATCAGATAGGTATACAGACAGACCAATAGACAGACAGATCAGATAGGTATACAGACAGACAGATCAGATAGGTATACAGATAGACCAACAGACAGAAAGATACGATAGGTATACAGACAGACCAAGAGACAGAAAGATCAGATAGGTATACAGACAGACCAACAGACAGACAGATCAGATAGGTATACAGACAGACAGATCAGATAGGTATACAGACAGACCAACAGACAGACAGATCAGATAGGTATACAGACAGACTTACAGAGAGAAAGATCAGATAGGTATACAGACAGACCAACAGACAGAAAGATCAGATAGGTATACAGACAGAACAACAGACAGAAGGATCACATAGGTATACAGACAGACCAACAGACAGACAGATCAGATATGTATACAGACAGACCAACAGACAGAAAGATCAGATAGGTATACAGACAGACCAACAGACAGAAAGATCAGATAGGTATACAGACAGACCAACAGACAGAAAGATCAGATAGGTGTACAGACAGACCAACAGAAAGACAGATCAGATAGGTATACAGACAGACCAACAGACAGACAGATCACATAGGTATACAGACAGACCAACAGATAGACAGATCAGATAGGTATACAGACAGACCAACAGACAGACAGATCAGATAGGTATACAGACAGACCAACAGACAGACAGATCAGATAGGTATACAGACAGAACAACAGACAGACAGATCAGATAGGTATACAGACAGACCAACAGACAGACAGATCAGATAGGTATACAGACAGACAGATCAGATAGGTATACAGACAGACCAACAGACAGACAGATCAGATAGGTATACAGACAGACCAAAAGACAGACAGATCAGATAGGTATACAGACAGGCTGATCGGATAGGTATAAAGACAGACCAACAGACAGACAGATCAGATAGGTATACAGACAGACCAAGAGACAGAAAGATCAGATAGGTATACAGACAAACCAACAGACAGACAGATCAGATAGGTATACAGACAGACCAACAGACAGAAAGATCAAGATAGGTATACAGACAGACCAACAGATAGACAGATCAGATAGGTATACAGACACACCAACAGACAGACAGATCAGATAGGTATACAGACAGACTGATCAGATAGGTATACAGACAGACCAACAGACAGGCAGATCAGATAGGTATACAGACAGACCAACAGACAGACAGTTCAGATAGGTATACAGACAGACCAACAGACAGAAAGATCAGATAGGTATACAGACAGACCAACAGATAGACAGATCAGATAGGTATACAGACAGACCAACAGACAGAAAGATCAGATAGGTATACAGACAGACTGATCAGATAGGTATACAGACAGACCAACAGACAGACAGTTCAGATAGGTATACGAACAGACCAACAGACAGAAAGATCAGATAGGTATACAGACAGACCAACAGACAGAAAGATCAGATAGGTATACAGACAGACCAACAGACAGAAAGATCAGATAGGTATACAGACAGACCAACAGACAGACAGATCAGATAGGTATACAGACAGACCAACAGACAGAAAGATCAGATAGGTATACAGACAGACCAACAGACAGAAAGATCAGATAGGTATACAGACAGAACAACAGACAGACAGATCAGATAGGTATACAGACAGACAGATCAGATAGGTATACAGACAAAACCAACAGACAGACAGATCAGATAGGTATACAGACAGACCAACAGACACACAGATCAGATAGGTATACAGACACACCAACAGACAGACAGATCAGATAGGTATACAGACAGACTGATCAGATAGGTATACAGACAGAGCAACAGACAGACGGATCAGATAGGTATACAGACACACCAACAGACAGACAGATCAGATAGGTATACAGACAGACTGATCAGATAGGTATACAGACAGACCAACAGACAGACAGATCAGATAGGTATACAGACAGACCAACAGACAGACAGTTCAGATAGGTATACAGACAGACCAACAGACAGAAAGATCAGATAGGTATACAGATAGACCAACAGATAGACAGATCAGATAGGTATACAGACAGACCAATAGACAGACAGATCAGATAGGTATACAGACAGACAGATCAGATAGGTATACAGATAGACCAACAGACAGAAAGATACGATAGGTATACAGACAGACCAAGAGACAGAAAGATCAGATAGGTATACAGACAGACCAACAGACAGAAAGATCAGATAGGTATACAGACAGACAGATCAGATAGGTATACAGACAGACCAACAGACAGACAGATCAGATAGGTATACAGACAGACTTACAGAGAGAAAGATCAGATAGGTATACAGACAGACCAACAGACAGAAAGATCAGATAGGTATACAGACAGAACAACAGACAGAAGGATCACATAGGTATACAGACAGACCAACAGACAGACAGATCAGATATGTATACAGACAGACCAACAGACAGAAAGATCAGATAGGTATACAGACAGACCAACAGACAGAAAGATCAGATAGGTATACAGACAGACCAACAGACAGAAAGATCAGATAGGTGTACAGACAGACCAACAGAAAGACAGATCAGATAGGTATACAGACAGACCAACAGACAGACAGATCACATAGGTATACAGACAGACCAACAGATAGACAGATCAGATAGGTATACAGACAGACCAACAGACAGACAGATCAGATAGGTATACAGACAGACCAACAGACAGACAGATCAGATAGGTATACAGACAGAACAACAGACAGACAGATCAGATAGGTATACAGACAGACCAACAGACAGACAGATCAGATAGGTATACAGACAGACAGATCAGATAGGTATACAGACAGACCAACAGACAGACAGATCAGATAGGTATACAGACAGACCAAAAGACAGACAGATCAGATAGGTATACAGACAGGCTGATCGGATAGGTATAAAGACAGACCAACAGACAGACAGATCAGATAGGTATACAGACAGACCAAGAGACAGAAAGATCAGATAGGTATACAGACAAACCAACAGACAGACAGATCAGATAGGTATACAGACAGACCAACAGACAGAAAGATCAAGATAGGTATACAGACAGACCAACAGATAGACAGATCAGATAGGTATACAGACACACCAACAGACAGACAGATCAGATAGGTATACAGACAGACTGATCAGATAGGTATACAGACAGACCAACAGACAGGCAGATCAGATAGGTATACAGACAGACCAACAGACACACAGTTCAGATAGGTATACAGACAGACCAACAGACAGAAAGATCAGATAGGTATACAGACAGACCAACAGATAGACAGATCAGATAGGTATACAGACAGACCAACAGACAGAAAGATCAGATAGGTATACAGACAGACTGATCAGATAGGTATACAGACAGACCAACAGACAGACAGTTCAGATAGGTATACGAACAGACCCACAGACAGAAAGATCAGATAGGTATACAGACAGACCAACAGACAGAAAGATCAGATAGGTATACAGACAGACCAACAGACAGAAAGATCAGATAGGTATACAGACAGACCAACAGACAGACAGATCAGATAGGTATACAGACAGACCAACAGACAGAAAGATCAGATAGGTATACAGACAGACCAACAGACAGAAAGATCAGATAGGTATACAGACAGAACAGCAGACAGAAGAATCACATAGGTATACAGACAGACCAACAGACAGACAGATCAGATAGGTATACAGACAGACCAACAGACAGAAAGATCAGATAGGTATACAGACAGACCAACAGACAGAAAGATCAGATAGGTATACAGACAGACCAACAGACAGAAAGATCAGATAGGTATACAGACAGACCAACAGACAGACAGATCAGATAGGTATACAGACAGACCAACAGACAGAAAGATCAGATAGGTATACAGACAGAACAACAGACAGAAGAATCACATAGGTATACAGACAGACCAACAGACAGACAGATCAGATAGGTATACAGACAGACCAACAGACAGAAAGATCAGATAGGTATACAGACAGACCAACAGACAGAAAGATCAGATAGGTATACAGACAGACCAACAGACAGAAAGATCAGATAGGTGTACAGACAGACCAACAGAAAGACAGATCAGATAGGTATACAGACAGACCAACAGACAGACAGATCAGATAGGTATACAGACAGACCAACAGACAGAAAGATCAGATAGGTATACAGACAAACCAACAGACAGACAGATCAGATAGGTATACAGACAGACCAACAGACAGAAAGATCAAGATAGGTATACAGACAGACCAACAGATAGACAGATCAGATAGGTATACAGACAGACCAACAGACAGAAAGATCAGATAGGTATACAGACAGACTGATCAGATAGGTATACAGACAGACCAACAGACAGACAGTTCAGATAGGTATACGAACAGACCCACAGACAGAAAGATCAGATAGGTATACAGACAGACCAACAGACAGAAAGATCAGATAGGTATACAGACAGACCAACAGACAGAAAGATCAGATAGGTATACAGACAGACCAACAGACAGACAGATCAGATAGGTATACAGACAGACCAACAGACAGAAAGATCAGATAGGTATACAGACAGACCAACAGATAGACAGATCAGATAGGTATACAGACAGACCAATAGACAGACAGATCAGATAGGTATACAGACAGACTGATCAGATAGGTATACAGACAGAACAACAGACAGACAGATCAGATAGGTATACAGACAGACCAACAGACAGACAGATCAGATAGGTATACAGACAGACAGATCAGATAGGTATACAGACAGACCAACAGACAGACAGATCAGATAGGTATACAGACAGACCAAAAGACAGACAGATCAGATAGGTATACAGACAGGCTGATCGGATAGGTATAAAGACAGACCAACAGACAGACAGATCAGATAGGTATACAGACAGACCAAGAGACAGAAAGATCAGATAGGTATACAGACAAACCAACAGACAGACAGATCAGATAGGTATACAGACAGACCAACAGACAGAAAGATCAAGATAGGTATACAGACAGACCAACAGATAGACAGATCAGATAGGTATACAGACACACCAACAGACAGACAGATCAGATAGGTATACAGACAGACTGATCAGATAGGTATACAGACAGACCAACAGACAGGCAGATCAGATAGGTATACAGACAGACCAACAGACAGACAGTTCAGATAGGTATACAGACAGACCAACAGACAGAAAGATCAGATAGGTATACAGACAGACCAACAGATAGACAGATCAGATAGGTATACAGACAGACCAACAGACAGAAAGATCAGATAGGTATACAGACAGACTGATCAGATAGGTATACAGACAGACCAACAGACAGACAGTTCAGATAGGTATACGAACAGACCCACAGACAGAAAGATCAGATAGGTATACAGACAGACCAACAGACAGAAAGATCAGATAGGTATACAGACAGACCAACAGACAGAAAGATCAGATAGGTATACAGACAGACCAACAGACAGACAGATCAGATAGGTATACAGACAGACCAACAGACAGAAAGATCAGATAGGTATACAGACAGACCAACAGACAGACAGATCAGATAGGTATACAGACAGACCAACAGACAGAAAGATCAGATAGGTATACAGACAGACCAACAGACAGAAAGATCAGATAGGTATACAGACAGAACAACAGACAGAAGAATCACATAGGTATACAGACAGACCAACAGACAGACAGATCAGATAGGTATACAGACAGACCAACAGACAGAAAGATCAGATAGGTATACAGACAGACCAACAGACAGAAAGATCAGATATGTATACAGACAGACCAACAGACAGAAAGATCAGATAGGTGTACAGACAGACCAACAGAAAGACAGATCAGATAGGTATACAGACAGACCAACAGACAGACAGATCAGATAGGTATACAGACAGACCAACAGACAGAAAGATCAGATAGGTATACAGACAAACCAACAGACAGACAGATCAGATAGGTATACAGATAGACCAACAGACAGAAAGATCAAGATAGGTATACAGACAGACCAACAGATAGACAGATCAGATAGGTATACAGACAGACCAACAGACAGAAAGATCAGATAGGTATACAGACAGACTGATCAGATAGGTATACAGACAGCCCAACAGACAGACAGTTCAGATAGGTATACGAACAGACCCACAGACAGAAAGATCAGATAGGTATACAGACAGACCAACAGACAGAAAGATCAGATAGGTATAAAGACAGACCAACAGACAGACAGATCAGATAGGTATACAGACACACCAACAGACAGACAGATCAGATAGGTATACAGACAGACTGATCAGATAGGTATACAGACAGACCAACAGACAGACAGATCAGATAGGTATACAGACACACCAACAGACCGACAGATCACATAGGTATACAGACAGACTGATCATATACACTACCGTTCAAAAGTTTGGGATCACCCAAACAATTTCGTGTTTTCCATGAAAAGTCACACTTATTCACCACCATATGTTGTGAAATGAATAGAAAATAGAGTCAAGACATTGACAAGGTTAGAAATAATGATTTGTATTTGAAATAAGATTTTTTTTACATCAAACTTTGCTTTCGTCAAAGAATCCTCCATTTGCAGCAATTACAGCATTGCAGACCTTTGGCATTCTAGCTGTTAATTTGTTGAGGTAATCTGGAGAAATTGCACCCCACGCTTCCAGAAGCAGCTCCCACAAGTTGGATTGGTTGGATGGGCACTTCTTTGAGCAGATTGAGTTTCTGGAGCATCACATTTGTGGGGTCAATTAAACGCTCAAAATGGCCAGAAAAAGAGAACTTTCATCTGAAACTCGACAGTCTATTCTTGTTCTTAGAAATGAAGGCTATTCCATGCGAGAAATTGCTAAGAAATTGAAGATTTCCTACACCGGTGTGTACTACTCCCTTCAGAGGACAGCACAAACAGGCTCTAACAGGTACTATTTAATGAAGATGCCAGTTGGGGACCTGTGAGGCGTCTGTTTCTCAAACTAGAGACTCTAATGTACTTATCTTCTTGCTCAGTTGTGCAACGCGGCCTCCCACTTCTTTTTCTACTCTGGTTAGAGCCTGTTTGTGCTGTCCTCTGAAGGGAGTAGTACACACCGGTGTAGGAAATCTTCAATTTCTTAGCAATTTCTCACATGGAATAGCCTTCATTTCTAAGAACAAGAATAGACTGTCGAGTTTCAGATGAAAGTTCTCTTTTTCTGGCCATTTTGAGCGTTTAATTGACCCCACAAATGTGATGCTCCAGAAACTCAATCTGCTCAAAGAAGTGCCCATCCAACCAATCCAACTGGTGGGAGCTGCTTCTGGAAGCGTGGGGTGCAATTTCTCCAGATTACCTCAACAAATTAACAGCTAGAATGCCAAAGGTCTGCAATGCTGTAATTGCTGCAAATGGAGGATTCTTTGACGAAAGCAAAGTTTGATGTAAAAAAATCTTATTTCAAATACAAATCATTATTTCTAACCTTGTCAATGTCTTGACTCTATTTTCTATTCATTTCACAACATATGGTGGTGAATAAGTGTGACTTTTCATGGAAAACACAAAATTGTTTGGGTGATCCCAAACTTTTGAACGGTAGTGTAGGTATACAGAAAGACCAACAGACAGACAGATCAGGTAGGTATACAGACAGACAAACAGACAGAAAGATCAGATAGGTATACAGACAGACCAACAGACAGAAAGATCAGATAGGTATACAGACAGACCAACAGATAGACAGATCAGATAGGTATACAGACAGACCAATAGACAGACAGATCAGATAGGTATACAGACAGACTGATCAGATAGGTATACAGACAGAACAACAGACAGACAGATCAGATAGGTATACAGACAGACCAACAGACAGACAGATCAGATAGGTATACAGACAGACAGATCAGATAGGTATACAGACAGACCAACAGACAGACAGATCAGATAGGTATACAGACAGACCAAAAGACAGACAGATCAGATAGGTATACAGACAGGCTGATCGGATAGGTATAAAGACAGACCAACAGACAGACAGATCAGATAGGTATACAGACAGACCAAGAGACAGAAAGATCAGATAGGTATACAGACAAACCAACAGACAGACAGATCAGATAGGTATACAGACAGACCAACAGACAGAAAGATCAAGATAGGTATACAGACAGACCAACAGATAGACAGATCAGATAGGTATACAGACACACCAACAGACAGACAGATCAGATAGGTATACAGACAGACTGATCAGATAGGTATACAGACAGACCAACAGACAGGCAGATCAGATAGGTATACAGACAGACCAACAGACAGACAGTTCAGATAGGTATACAGACAGACCAACAGACAGAAAGATCAGATAGGTATACAGACAGACCAACAGATAGACAGATCAGATAGGTATACAGACAGACCAACAGACAGAAAGATCAGATAGGTATACAGACAGACTGATCAGATAGGTATACAGACAGACCAACAGACAGACAGTTCAGATAGGTATACGAACAGACCCACAGACAGAAAGATCAGATAGGTATACAGACAGACCAACAGACAGAAAGATCAGATAGGTATACAGACAGACCAACAGACAGAAAGATCAGATAGGTATACAGACAGACCAACAGACAAACAGATCAGATAGGTATACAGACAGACCAACAGACAGAAAGATCAGATAGGTATACAGACAGACCAACAGACAGAAAGATCAGATAGGTATACAGACAGAACAACAGACAGACAGATCAGATAGGTATACAGACAGACAGATCAGATAGGTATACAGACAAAACCAACAGACAGACAGATCAGATAGGTATACAGACAGACCAACAGACACACAAATCAGATAGGTATACAGACACACCAACAGACAGACAGATCAGATAGGTATACAGACAGACTGATCAGATAGGTATACAGACAGAGCAACAGACAGACGGATCAGATAGGTATACAGACACACCAACAGACAGACAGATCAGATAGGTATACAGACAGACTGATCAGATAGGTATACAGACAGACCAACAGACAGACAGATCAGATAGGTATACAGACAGACCAACAGACAGACAGTTCAGATAGGTATACAGACAGACCAACAGACAGAAAGATCAGATAGGTATACAGATAGACCAACAGATAGACAGATCAGATAGGTATACAGACAGACCAATAGACAGACAGATCAGATAGGTATACAGACAGACAGATCAGATAGGTATACAGATAGACCAACAGACAGAAAGATACAATAGGTATACAGACAGACCAAGAGACAGAAAGATCAGATAGGTATACAGACAGACAGATCAGATAGGTATACAGACAGACTTACAGAGAGAAAGATCAGATAGGTATACAGACAGACCAACAGACAGACAGATCAGATAGGTATACAGACAGACCAACAGACAGACAGATCAGATAGGTATACAGACAGACTTACAGAGAGAAAGATCAGATAGGTATACAGACAGACCAACAGACAGAAAGATCAGATAGGTATACAGACAGAACAACAGACAGAAGGATCACATAGGTATACAGACAGACCAACAGACAGACAGATCAGATATGTATACAGACAGACCAACAGACAGAAAGATCAGATAGGTATACAGACAGACCAACAGACAGAAAGATCAGATAGGTATACAGACAGACCAACAGACAGAAAGATCAGATAGGTGTACAGACAGACCAACAGAAAGACAGATCAGATAGGTATACAGACAGACCAACAGACAGACAGATCACATAGGTATACAGACAGACCAACAGATAGACAGATCAGATAGGTATACAGACAGACCAACAGACAGACAGATCAGATAGGTATACAGACAGACCAACAGACAGACAGATCAGATAGGTATACAGACAGAACAACAGACAGACAGATCAGATAGGTATACAGACAGACCAACAGACAGACAGATCAGATAGGTATACAGACAGACAGATCAGATAGGTATACAGACAGACCAACAGACAGACAGATCAGATAGGTATACAGACAGACCAAAAGACAGACAGATCAGATAGGTATACAGACAGGCTGATCGGATAGGTATAAAGACAGACCAACAGACAGACAGATCAGATAGGTATACAGACAGACCAAGAGACAGAAAGATCAGATAGGTATACAGACAAACCAACAGACAGACAGATCAGATAGGTATACAGACAGACCAACAGACAGAAAGATCAAGATAGGTATACAGACAGACCAACAGATAGACAGATCAGATAGGTATACAGACACACCAACAGACAGACAGATCAGATAGGTATACAGACAGACTGATCAGATAGGTATACAGACAGACCAACAGACAGGCAGATCAGATAGGTATACAGACAGACCAACAGACAGACAGTTCAGATAGGTATACAGACAGACCAACAGACAGAAAGATCAGATAGGTATACAGACAGACCAACAGATAGACAGATCAGATAGGTATACAGACAGACCAACAGACAGAAAGATCAGATAGGTATACAGACAGACTGATCAGATAGGTATACAGACAGACCAACAGACAGACAGTTCAGATAGGTATACGAACAGACCCACAGACAGAAAGATCAGATAGGTATACAGACAGACCAACAGACAGAAAGATCAGATAGGTATACAGACAGACCAACAGACAGAAAGATCAGATAGGTATACAGACAGACCAACAGACAGACAGATCAGATAGGTATACAGACAGACCAACAGACAGAAAGATCAGATAGGTATACAGACAGACCAACAGACAGAAAGATCAGATAGGTATACAGACAGAACAACAGACAGAAGAATCACATAGGTATACAGACAGACCAACAGACAGACAGATCAGATAGGTATACAGACAGACCAACAGACAGAAAGATCAGATAGGTATACAGACAGACCAACAGACAGAAAGATCAGATAGGTATACAGACAGACCAACAGACAGAAAGATCAGATAGGTATACAGACAGACCAACAGACAGACAGATCAGATAGGTATACAGACAGACCAACAGACAGAAAGATCAGATAGGTATACAGACAGAACAACAGACAGAAGAATCACATAGGTATACAGACAGACCAACAGACAGACAGATCAGATAGGTATACAGACAGACCAACAGACAGAAAGATCAGATAGGTATACAGACAGACCAACAGACAGAAAGATCAGATAGGTATACAGACAGACCAACAGACAGAAAGATCAGATAGGTGTACAGACAGACCAACAGAAAGACAGATCAGATAGGTATACAGACAGACCAACAGACAGACAGATCAGATAGGTATACAGACAGACCAACAGACAGAAAGATCAGATAGGTATACAGACAAACCAACAGACAGACAGATCAGATAGGTATACAGACAGACCAACAGACAGAAAGATCAAGATAGGTATACAGACAGACCAACAGATAGACAGATCAGATAGGTATACAGACAGACCAACAGACAGAAAGATCAGATAGGTATACAGACAGACTGATCAGATAGGTATACAGACAGACCAACAGACAGACAGTTCAGATAGGTATACGAACAGACCCACAGACAGAAAGATCAGATAGGTATACAGACAGACCAACAGACAGAAAGATCAGATAGGTATACAGACAGACCAACAGACAGAAAGATCAGATAGGTATACAGACAGACCAACAGACAGACAGATCAGATAGGTATACAGACAGACCAACAGACAGAAAGATCAGATAGGTATACAGACAGACCAACAGACAGAAAGATCAGATAGGTATACAGACAGAACAACAGACAGAAGAATCACATAGGTATACAGACAGACCAACAGACAGACAGATCAGATAGGTATACAGACAGACCAACAGACAGAAAGATCAGATAGGTATACAGACAGACCAACAGACAGAAAGATCAGATAGGTATACAGACAGACCAACAGACAGAAAGATCAGATAGGTGTACAGACAGACCAACAGAAAGACAGATCAGATAGGTATACAGACAGACCAACAGACAGACAGATCAGATAGGTATACAGACAGACCAACAGACAGAAAGATCAGATAGGTATACAGACAAACCAACAGACAGACAGATCAGATAGGTATACAGACAGACCAACAGACAGAAAGATCAAGATAGGTATACAGACAGACCAACAGATAGACAGATCAGATAGGTATACAGACAGACCAACAGACAGAAAGATCAGATAGGTATACAGACAGACTGATCAGATAGGTATACAGACAGCCCAACAGACAGACAGTTCAGATAGGTATACGAACAGACCCACAGACAGAAAGATCAGATAGGTATACAGACAGACCAACAGACAGAAAGATCAGATAGGTATAAAGACAGACCAACAGACAGACAGATCAGATAGGTATACAGACACACCAACAGACAGACAGATCAGATAGGTATACAGACAGACTGATCAGATAGGTATACAGACAGACCAACAGACAGACAGATCAGATGGGTATACAGACACACCAACAGACCGACAGATCACATAGGTATACAGACAGACTGATCATATACACTACCGTTCAAAAGTTTGGGATCACCCAAACAATTTCGTGTTTTCCATGAAAAGTCACACTTATTCACCACCATATGTTGTGAAATGAATAGAAAATAGAGTCAAGACATTGACAAGGTTAGAAATAATGATTTGTATTTGAAATAAGATTTTTTTTACATCAAACTTTGCTTTCGTCAAAGAATCCTCCATTTGCAGCAATTACAGCATTGCAGACCTTTGGCATTCTAGCTGTTAATTTGTTGAGGTAATCTGGAGAAATTGCACCCCACGCTTCCAGGAGCAGCTCCCACAAGTTGGATTGGTTGGATGGGCACTTCTTTGAGCAGATTGAGTTTCTGGAGCATCACATTTGTGGGGTCAATTAAACGCTCAAAATGGCCAGAAAAAGAGAACTTTCATCTGAAACTCGACAGTCTATTCTTGTTCTTAGAAATGAAGGCTATTCCATGCGAGAAATTGCTAAGAAATTGAAGATTTCCTACACCGGTGTGTACTACTCCCTTCAGAGGACAGCACAAACAGGCTCTAACAGGTACTATTTAATGAAGATGCCAGTTGGGGACCTGTGAGGCGTCTGTTTCTCAAACTAGAGACTCTAATGTACTTATCTTCTTGCTCAGTTGTGCAACGCGGCCTCCCACTTCTTTTTCTACTCTGGTTAGAGCCTGTTTGTGCTGTCCTCTGAAGGGAGTAGTACACACCGGTGTAGGAAATCTTCAATTTCTTAGCAATTTCTCACATGGAATAGCCTTCATTTCTAAGAAAAAGAATAGACTGTCGAGTTTCAGATGAAAGTTCTCTTTTTCTGGCCATTTTGAGCGTTTAATTGACCCCACAAATGTGATGCTCCAGAAACTCAATCTGCTCAAAGAAGTGCCCATCCAACCAATCCAACTGGTGGGAGCTGCTTCTGGAAGCGTGGGGTGCAATTTCTCCAGATTACCTCAACAAATTAACAGCTAGAATGCCAAAGGTCTGCAATGCTGTAATTGCTGCAAATGGAGGATTCTTTGACGAAAGCAAAGTTTGATGTAAAAAAAATCTTATTTCAAATACAAATCATTATTTCTAACCTTGTCAATGTCTTGACTCTATTTTCTATTCATTTCACAACATATGGTGGTGAATAAGTGTGACTTTTCATGGAAAACACAAAATTGTTTGGGTGATCCCAAACTTTTGAACGGTAGTGTAGGTATACAGAAAGACCAACAGACAGACAGATCAGGTAGGTATACAGACAGACAAACAGACAGAAAGATCAGATAGGTATACAGACAGACCAACAGACAGAAAGATCAGATAGGTATACAGACAGACCAACAGATAGACAGATCAGATAGGTATACAGACAGACCAATAGACAGACAGATCAGATAGGTATACAGACAGACTGATCAGATAGGTATACAGACAGACCAACAGACAGAAAGATCAGATAGGTATACAGACAGACCAACAGACAGAAAGATCAGATTGGTATACAGACAGACCAACAGACAAAAAGATCAGATAGGTATACAGACAGACCAACAGATAGACAGATCAGATAGGTATACAGACAGACCAACAGACAGACAGATCAGATAGGTATACAGACAGACTGATCAGATAGGTATACAGACACACCAACAGACAGACAGATCAGATAGGTATACAGACAGACTGATCAGATAGGTATACAGACAGACCAACAGACAGACAGATCAGATAGGTATACAGAAAGACCAACAGACAGAAAGATCAGATAGGTATACAGACAGACCAACAGACAGAAAGATCAGATAGGTATACAGACAGACCAACAGACAGACAGATCAGAGAGGTATACAGACAGACCAACAGACACACAGATCAGATAGGTATACAGACACACCAACAGACAGACAGATCAGATAGGTATACAGACAGACTGATCAGATAGGTATACAGACAGACCAACAGACAGACAGATCAGATAGGTATACAGACACACCAACAGACAGACAGATCAGATAGGTATACAGACAGACTGATCAGATAGGTATACAGACAGACCAACAGACAGACAGATCAGATAGGTATACAGACAGACAGATCAGATAGGTATACAGACAGACCAACAGACAGACAGATCAGATAGGTATACAGATAGACCAACAGACAGAAAGATCAGATAGGTATACAGACAGACCAAGAGACAGAAAGATCAGATAGGTATACAGACAGACCAACAGACAGACAGATCAGATAGGTATACAGACAGACAGATCAGATAGGTATACAGACAGAACAACAGATACACAGATCAGATAGGTATACAGACAGACCAACAGACAGAAAGATCAGATAGGTATACAGACAGACCAACAGACAGAAAGATCAGATAGGTATACAGACAGAACAACAGACAGAAGGATCACATAGGTATACAGACAGACCAACAGACAGACAGATCAGATAGGTATACAGACAGACCAACAGACAGAAAGATCAGATATGTATACAGACAGACCAACAGACAGAAAGATCAGATAGGTATACAGACAGAACAACAGACAGAAGGATCACATAAGTATACAGACAGACCAACAGACAGACAGATCAGATAGGTATACAGACAGACCAACAGACAGAAAGATCAGATAGGTATACAGACAGACCAACAGACAGAAAGATCAGATAGGTATACAGACAGACCAACAGACAGAAAGATCAGATAGGTGTACAGACAGACCAACAGAAAGACAGATCAGATAGGTATACAGACAGACCAACAGACAGACAGATCAGATAGGTATACAGACAGACCAACAGACAAAAAGATCAGATAGGTATACAGACAAACCAACAGACAGACAGATCAGATAGGTATACAGACAGACCAACAGACAGAAAGATCAAGATAGGTATACAGACAGACCAACAGATAGACAGATCAGATAGGTATACAGACACACCAACAGACAGACAGATCAGATAGGTATACAGACAGACCAACAGACAGAAAGATCAAGATAGGTATACAGACAGACCAACAGATAGACAGATCAGATAGGTATACAGACAGACCAACAGACAG
The DNA here is from genome assembly GCF_029633865.1 of Lampris incognitus. Lineage (NCBI taxonomy): Eukaryota > Metazoa > Chordata > Actinopteri > Lampriformes > Lampridae > Lampris > Lampris incognitus. Next base: position 72,793,779 of record NC_079211.1, read on the forward strand.
ACAGATCAGATAGGTATACAGACAGACCAACAGACAGACAGATCAGATAGGTATACAGACACACCAACAGACAGACAGATCAGATAGGTATACAGACAGACTGATCAGATAGGTATACAGACAGACCAACAGACAGACAGATCAGATAGGTATACAGACACACCAACAGACAGACAGATCAGATAGGTATACAGACAGACTGATCAGATAGGTATACAGACAGACCAACAGACAGACAGATCAGATAGGTATACAGACAGACAGATCAGATAGGTATACAGACAGACCAACAGACAGACAGATCAGATAGGTATACAGATAGACCAACAGACAGAAAGATCAGATAGGTATACAGACAGACCAAGAGACAGAAAGATCAGATAGGTATACAGACAGACCAACAGACAGACAGATCAGATAGGTATACAGACAGACAGATCAGATAGGTATACAGACAGACCAACAGATACACAGATCAGATAGGTATACAGACAGACCAACAGACAGAAAGATCAGATAGGTATACAGACAGACCAACAGACAGAAAGATCAGATAGGTATACAGACAGAACAACAGACAGAAGGATCACATAGGTATACAGACAGACCAACAGACAGACAGATCAGATAGGTATACAGACAGACCAACAGACAGAAAGATCAGATAGGTATACAGACAGACCAACAGACAGAAAGATCAGATAGGTATACAGACAGAACAACAGACAGAAGGATCACATAGGTATACAGACAGACCAACAGACAGACAGATCAGATAGGTATACAGACAGACCAACAGACAGAAAGATCAGATAGGTATACAGACAGACCAAAAGACAGACAGATCAGATAGGTATACAGACAGACCAACAGACAGAAAGATCAGATAGGTGTACAGACAGACCAACAGAAAGACAGATCAGATAGGTATACAGACAGACCAACAGACAGACAGATCAGATAGGTATACAGACAGACCAACAGACAGAAAGATCAGATAGGTATACAGACAAACCAACAGACAGACAGATCAGATAGGTATACAGACAGACCAACAGACAGAAAGATCAAGATAGGTATACAGACAGACCAACAGATAGACAGATCAGATAGGTATACAGACAGACCAACAGACAGAAAGATCAGATAGGTATACAGACAGACTGATCAGATAGGTATACAGACAGCCCAACAGACAGACAGTTCAGATAGGTATACGAACAGACCCACAGACAGAAAGATCAGATAGGTATACAGACAGACCAACAGACAGAAAGATCAGATAGGTATACAGACAGACCAACAGACAGACAGATCAGATAGGTATACAGACACACCAACAGACAGACAGATCAGATAGGTATACAGACAGACTGATCAGATAGGTATACAGACAGACCAACAGACAGACAGATCAGATAGGTATACAGACACACCAACAGACCGACAGATCACATAGGTATACAGACAGACTGATCATATAGGTATACAGAAAGACCAACAGACAGACAGATCAGGTAGGTATACAGACAGACAAACAGACAGAAAGATCAGATAGGTATACAGACAGACCAACAGACAGAAAGATCAGATAGGTATACAGACAGACCAACAGATAGACAGATCAGATAGGTATACAGACAGACCAATAGACAGACAGATCAGATAGGTATACAGACAGACTGATCAGATAGGTATACAGACAGACCAACAGACAGAAAGATCAGATAGGTATACAGACAGACCAACAGACAGAAAGATCAGATTGGTATACAGACAGACCAACAGACAGAAAGATCAGATAGGTATACAGACAGACCAACAGATAGACAGATCAGATAGGTATACAGACAGACCAACAGACAGACAGATCAGATAGGTATACAGACAGACTGATCAGATAGGTATACAGACACACCAACAGACAGACAGATCAGATAGGTATACAGACAGACTGATCAGATAGGTATACAGACAGACCAACAGACAGACAGATCAGATAGGTATACAGACAGACCAACAGACAGAAAGATCAGATAGGTATACAGACAGACCAACAGACAGAAAGATCAGATAGGTATACAGACAGACCAACAGACAGACAGATCAGATAGGTATACAGACAGACCAACAGACAGACAGATCAGATAGGTATACAGACAGACCAACAGACACACAGATCAGATAGGTATACAGACACACCAACAGACAGACAGATCAGATAGGTATACAGACAGACTGATCAGATAGGTATACAGACAGACCAACAGACAGACAGATCAGATAGGTAAACAGACACACCAACAGACAGAAAGATCAGATAGGTATACAGACAGACCAACAGACAGACAGATCAGATAGGTATACAGACTGACCAACAGACACACAGATCAGATAGGTATACAGACACACCAACAGACAGACAGATCAGATAGGTATACAGACAGACTGATCAGATAGGTATACAGACAGACCAACAGACAGACAGATCAGATAGGTATACAGACACACCAACAGACAGACAGATCAGATAGGTATACAGACAGACTGATCAGATAGGTATACAGACAGACCAACAGACAGACAGATCAGATAGGTATACAGACAGACAGATCAGATAGGTATACAGACAGACCAACAGACAGACAGATCAGATAGGTATACAGATAGACCAACAGACAGAAAGATCAGATAGGTATACAGACAGACCAAGAGACAGAAAGATCAGATAGGTATACAGACAGACCAACAGACAGACAGATCAGATAGGTATACAGACAGACAGATCAGATAGGTATACAGACAGACCAACAGATACACAGATCAGATAGGTATACAGACAGACCAACAGACAGAAAGATCAGATAGGTATACAGACAGACCAAGAGACAGAAAGATCAGACAGGTATACAGACAGAACAACAGACAGAAGGATCACATAGGTATACAGACACACCAACAGACAGACAGATCAGATAGGTATACAGACAGACCAACAGACAGAAAGATCAGATAGGTATACAGACAGACCAACAGACAGAAAGATCAGATAGGTATACAGACAGAACAACAGACAGAAGGATCACATAGGTATACAGACAGACCAACAGACAGACAGATCAGATAGGTATACAGACAGACCAACAGACAGAAAGATCAGATAGGTATACAGACAGACCAACAGACAGAAAGATCAGATAGGTATACAGACAGACCAACAGACAGAAAGATCAGATAGGTGTACAGACAGACCAACAGAAAGACAGATCAGATAGGTATACAGACAGACCAACAGACAGACAGATCAGATAGGTATACAGACAGACCAACAGACAGAAAGATCAGATAGGTATACAGACAAACCAACAGACAGACAGATCAGATAGGTATACAGACAGACCAACAGACAGAAAGATCAAGATAGGTATACAGACAGACCAACAGATAGACAGATCAGATAGGTATACAGACAGACCAACAGACAGAAAGATCAGATAGGTATACAGACAGACTGATCAGATAGGTATACAGACAGCCCAACAGACAGACAGTTCAGATAGGTATACGAACAGACCCACAGACAGAAAGATCAGATAGGTATACAGACAGACCAACAGACAGAAAGATCAGATAGGTATACAGACAGACCAACAGACAGACAGATCAGATAGGTATACAGACACACCAACAGACAGACAGATCAGATAGGTATACAGACAGACTGATCAGATAGGTATACAGACAGACCAACAGACAGACAGATCAGATAGGTATACAGACACACCAACAGACCGACAGATCACATAGGTATACAGACAGACTGATCATATAGGTATACAGAAAGACCAACAGACAGACAGATCAGGTAGGTATACAGACAGACAAACAGACAGAAAGATCAGATAGGTATACAGACAGACCAACAGACAGAAATATCAGATAGGTATACAGACAGACCAACAGATAGACAGATCAGATAGGTATACAGACAGACCAATAGACAGACAGATCAGATAGGTATACAGACAGACTGATCAGATAGGTATACAGACAGACCAACAGACAGATAGATCAGATAGGTATACAGACAGACCAACAGACAGAAAGATCAGATTGGTATACAGACAGACCAACAGACAGAAAGATCAGATAGGTATACAGACAGACCAACAGATAGACAGATCAGATAGGTATACAGACAGACCAACAGACAGACAGATCAGATAGGATTACAGACAGACTGATCAGATAGGTATACCGACACACCAACAGACAGACAGATCAGATAGGTATACAGACAGACTGATCAGATAGGTATACAGACAGACCAACAGACAGACAGATCAGATAGGTATACAGACAGACCAACAGACAGAAAGATCAGATAGGTATACAGACAGACCAACAGACAGAAAGATCAGATAGGTATACAGACAGACCAACAGACAGACAGATCAGATAGGTATACAGACAGACCAACAGACACACAGATCAGATAGGTATACAGACACACCAACAGACAGACAGATCAGATAGGTATACAGACAGACTGATCAGATAGGTATACAGACAGACCAACAGACAGACAGATCAGATAGGTATACAGACAGACCAACAGACAGACAGTTCAGATAGGTATACAGACAGACCAACAGACAGAAAGATCAGATAGGTATACAGACAGACCAACAGATAGACAGATCAGATAGGTATACAGACAGACCAATAGACAGACAGATCAGATAGGTATACAGACAGACAGATCAGATAGGTATACAGACAGACCAACAGACAGACAGATTAGATAGGTATACAGACAGACTGATCAGATAGGTATACAGACAGACCAACAGACAGACAGATCAGATAGGTATACAGATAGACCAACAGACAGAAAGATCAGATAGGTATACAGACAGACCAAGAGACAGAAAGATCAGATAGGTATACAGACAGACCAACAGACAGACAGATCAGATAGGTATACAGACAGACAGATCAGATAGGTATACAGACAGACCAACAGACAGACAGATCAGATAGGTATACAGACAGACTTACAGAGAGAAAGATCAGATAGGTATACAGACAGACCAACAGACAGAAAGATCAGATAGGTATACAGACAGAACAACAGACAGAAGGATCACATAGGTATACAGACAGACCAACAGACAGACAGATCAGATATGTATACAGACAGACCAACAGACAGAAAGATCAGATAGGTATACAGACAGACCAACAGACAGAAAGATCAGATAGGTATACAGACAGACCAACAGACAGAAAGATCAGATAGGTGTACAGACAGACCAACAGAAAGACAGATCAGATAGGTATACAGACAGACCAACAGACAGACAGATCACATAGGTATACAGACAGACCAACAGATAGACAGATCAGATAGGTATACAGACAGACCAACAGACAGACAGATCAGATAGGTATACAGACAGACCAACAGACAGACAGATCAGATAGGTATACAGACAGAACAACAGACAGACAGATCAGATAGGTATACAGACAGACCAACAGACAGACAGATCAGATAGGTATACAGACAGACAGATCAGATAGGTATACAGACAAACCAACAGACAGACAGATCAGATAGGTATACAGACAGACCAACAGACAGAAAGATCAAGATAGGTATACAGACAGACCAACAGATAGACAGATCAGATAGGTATACAGACAGACCAACAGACAGAAAGATCAGATAGGTATACAGCCAGACTGATCAGATAGGTATACAGAAAGCCCAACAGACAGACAGTTCAGATAGGTATACGAACAGACCCACAGACAGAAAGATCAGATAGGTATACAGACAGACCAACAGACAGAAAGATCAGATAGGTATACAGACAGACCAACAGACAGACAGATCAGATAGGTATACAGACACACCAACAGACAGACAGATCAGATAGGTATACAGACAGACTGATCAGATAGGTATACAGACAGACCAACAGACAGACAGATCAGATAGGTATACAGACACACCAACAGACCGACAGATCACATAGGTATACAGACAGACTGATCAGATAGGTATACAGAAAGACCAACAGACAGAAAGATCAGATAGGTATACAGACAGACCAACAGACAGAAAGATCAGATAGGTATACAGACAGACCAACAGACAGAAAGATCAGATTGGTATACAGACAGACCAACAGACAGAAAGATCAGATAGGTATACAGACAGACCAACAGATAGACAGATCAGATAGGTATACAGACAGACCAACAGACAGACAGATCAGATAGGTATACAGACAGACTGATCAGATAGGTATACAGACACACCAACAGACAGACAGATCAGATAGGTATACAGACAGACTGATCAGATAGGTATACAGACAGACCAACAGACAGACAGATCAGATAGGTATACAGATAGACCAACAGACAGAAAGATCAGATAGGTATACAGACAGACCAAGAGACAGAAAGATCAGATAGGTATACAGACAGACCAACAGACAGACAGATCAGATAGGTATACAGACAGACAGATCAGATAGGTATACAGACAGACCAACAGACAGACAGATCAGATAGGTATACAGACAGACTTACAGACAGAAAGATCAGATAGGTATACAGACAGACCAACAGACAGAAAGATCAGATAGGTATACAGACAGAACAACAGACAGAAGGATCACATAGGTATACAGACAGACCAACAGACAGACAGATCAGATATGTATACAGACAGACCAACAGACAGAAAGATCAGATAGGTATACAGACAGACCAACAGACAGAAAGATCAGATAGGTATACAGACAGACCAACAGACAGAAAGATCAGATAGGTGTACAGACAGACCAACAGAAAGACAGATCAGATAGGTATACAGACAGACCAACAGACAGACAGATCACATAGGTATACAGACAGACCAACAGATAGACAGATCAGATAGGTATACAGACAGACCAACAGACAGACAGATCAGATAGGTATACAGACAGACCAACAGACAGACAGATCAGATAGGTATACAGACAGAACAACAGACAGACAGATCAGATAGGTATACAGACAGACCAACAGACAGACAGATCAGATAGGTATACAGACAGACAGATCAGATAGGTATACAGACAAACCAACAGACAGACAGATCAGATAGGTATACAGACAGACCAACAGACAGAAAGATCAAGATAGGTATACAGACAGACCAACAGATAGACAGATCAGATAGGTATACAGACAGACCAACAGACAGAAAGATCAGATAGGTATACAGACAGACCAACAGACAGAAAGATCAGATTGGTATACAGACAGACCAACAGACAGAAAGATCAGATAGGTATACAGACAGACCAACAGATAGACAGATCAGATAGGTATACAGACAGACCAAAAGACACACAGATCAGATAGGTATACAGACACACCAACAGACAGACAGATCAGATAGGTATACAGACAGACTGATCAGATAGGTATACAGACAGAGCAACAGACAGACAGATCAGATAGGTATACAGACACACCAACAGACAGACAGATCAGATAGGTATACAGACAGACAGATCAGATAGGTATACAGACAAACCAACAGACAGACAGATCAGATAGGTATACAGACAGACCAACAGACAGAAAGATCAAGATAGGTATACAGACAGACCAACAGATAGACAGATCAGATAGGTATACAGACAGACCAACAGACAGAAAGATCAGATAGGTATACAGACAGACTGATCAGATAGGTATACAGAAAGCCCAACAGACAGACAGTTCAGATAGGTATACGAACAGACCCACAGACAGAAAGATCAGATAGGTATACAGACAGACCAACAGACAGAAAGATCAGATAGGTATACAGACAGACCAACAGACAGACAGATCAGATAGGTATACAGACACACCAACAGACAGACAGATCAGATAGGTATACAGACAGACTGATCAGATAGGTATACAGACAGACCAACAGACAGACAGATCAGATAGGTATACAGACACACCAACAGATCGACAGATCACATAGGTATACAGACAGACTGATCAGATAGGTATACAGAAAGACCAACAGACAGAAAGATCAGATAGGTATACAGACAGACCAACAGACAGAAAGATCAGATAGGTATACAGACAGACCAACAGACAGAAAGATCAGATTGGTATACAGACAGACCAACAGACAGAAAGATCAGATAGGTATACAGACAGACCAACAGATAGACAGATCAGATAGGTATACAGACAGACCAACAGACAGACAGATCAGATAGGTATACAGACAGACTGATCAGATAGGTATACAGACACACCAACAGACAGACAGATCAGATAGGTATACAGACAGACTGATCAGATAGGTATACAGACAGACCAACAGACAGACAGATCAGATAGGTATACAGATAGACCAAGAGACAGAAAGATCAGATAGGTATACAGACAGACCAAGAGACAGAAAGATCAGATAGGTATACAGACAGACCAACAGACAGACAGATCAGATAGGTATACAGACAGACAGATCAGATAGGTATACAGACAGACCAACAGACAGACAGATCAGATAGGTATACAGACAGACCAACAGACAGAAAGATCAGATAGGTATACAGACAGACCAACAGACAGAAAGATCAGATAGGTATACAGACAGAACAACAGACAGAAGGATCACATAGGTATACAGACAGACCAACAGACAGACAGATCAGATATGTATACAGACAGACCAACAGACAGAAAGATCAGATAGGTATACAGACAGACCAACAGACAGAAAGATCAGATAGGTATACAGACAGACCAACAGACAGAAAGATCAGATAGGTGTACAGACAGACCAACAGAAAGACAGATCAGATAGGTATACAGACAGACCAACAGACAGACAGATCACATAGGTATACAGACAGACCAACAGATAGACAGATCAGATAGGTATACAGACAGACCAACAGACAGACAGATCAGATAGGTATACAGACAGACCAACAGACAGACAGATCAGATAGGTATACAGACAGAACAACAGACAGACAGATCAGATAGGTATACAGACAGACCAACAGACAGACAGATCAGATAGGTATACAGACAGACAGATCAGATAGGTATACAGACAAACCAACAGACAGACAGATCAGATAGGTATACAGACAGACCAACAGACAGAAAGATCAAGATAGGTATACAGACAGACCAACAGATAGACAGATCAGATAGGTATACAGACAGACCAACAGACAGAAAGATCAGATAGGTATACAGACAGACCAACAGACAGAAAGATCAGATTGGTATACAGACAGACCAACAGACAGAAAGATCAGATAGGTATACAGACAGACCAACAGATAGACAGATCAGATAGGTATACAGACAGACCAAAAGACACACAGATCAGATAGGTATACAGACACACCAACAGACAGACAGATCAGATAGGTATACAGACAGACTGATCAGATAGACAGATCAGATAGGTATACAGACAGAGCAACAGACAGACAGATCAGATAGGTATACAGACACACCAACAGACAGACAGATCAGATAGGTATACAGACAGACTGATCAGATAGGTATACAGACAGACCAACAGACAGACAGATCAGATAGGTATACAGACAGACCAACAGACAGACAATTCAGATAGGTATACAGACAGACCAACAGACAGAAAGATCAGATAGGTATACAGACAGACCAACAGATAGACAGATCAGATAGGTATACAGACAGACCAATAGACAGACAGATCAGATAGGTATACAGACAGACAGATCAGATAGGTATACAGACAGACCAACAGACAGACAGATTAGATAGGTATACAGACAGACTGATCAGATAGGTATACAGACAGACCAACAGACAGACAGATCAGATAGGTATACAGATAGACCAACAGACAGAAAGATCAGATAGGTATACAGACAGACCAAGAGACAGAAAGATCAGATAGGTATACAGACAGACCAACAGACAGACAGATCAGATAGGTATACAGACAGACAGATCAGATAGGTATACAGACAGATCAACAGACAGACAGATCAGATAGGTATACAGACAGACTTACAGAGAGAAAGATCAGATAGGTATACAGACAGACCAACAGACAGAAAGATCAGATAGGTATACAGACAGAACAACAGACAGAAGGATCACATAGGTATACAGACAGACCAACAGACAGACAGATCAGATATGTATACAGACAGACCAACAGACAGAAAGATCAGATAGGTATACAGACAGACCAACAGACAGAAAGATCAGATAGGTATACAGACAGACCAACAGACAGAAAGATCAGATAGGTGTACAGACAGACCAACAGAAAGACAGATCAGATAGGTATACAGACAGACCAACAGACAGACAGATCACATAGGTATACAGACAGACCAACAGATAGACAGATCAGATAGGTATACAGACAGACCAACAGACAGACAGATCAGATAGGTATACAGACAGACCAACAGACAGACAGATCAGATAGGTATACAGACAGACCAACAGACAGAAAGATCAAGATAGGTATACAGACAGACCAACAGATAGACAGATCAGATAGGTATACAGACAGACCAACAGACAGAAAGATCAGATAGGTATACAGACAGACTGATCAGATAGGTATACAGAAAGCCCAACAGACAGACAGTTCAGATAGGTATACGAACAGACCCACAGACAGAAAGATCAGATAGGTATACAGACAGACCAACAGACAGAAAGATCAGATAGGTATACAGACAGACTTACAGAGAGAAAGATCAGATAGGTATACAGACAGACCAACAGACAGAAAGATCAGATAGGTATACAGACAGAACAACAGACAGAAGGATCACATAGGTATACAGACAGACCAACAGACAGACAGATCAGATATGTATACAGACAGACCAACAGACAGAAAGATCAGATAGGTATACAGACAGACCAACAGACAGAAAGATCAGATAGGTATACAGACAGACCAACAGACAGAAAGATCAGATAGGTGTACAGACAGACCAACAGAAAGACAGATCAGATAGGTATACAGACAGACCAACAGACAGACAGATCACATAGGTATACAGACAGACCAACAGATAGACAGATCAGATAGGTATACAGACAGACCAACAGACAGACAGATCAGATAGGTATACAGACAGACCAACAGACAGACAGATCAGATAGGTATACAGACAGAACAACAGACAGACAGATAAGATAGGTATACAGACACACCAACAGACAGACAGATCAGATAGGTATACAGACAGACTGATCAGATAGGTATACAGACAGACCAACAGACAGACAGATCAGATAGGTATACAGACAGACCAACAGACAGACAGTTCAGATAGGTATACAGACAGACCAACAGACAGAAAGATCAGATAGGTATACAGACAGACCAACAGATAGACAGATCAGATAGGTATACAGACAGACAGATCAGATAGGTATACAGACAGACCAACAGACAGACAGATTAGATAGGTATACAGACAGACTGATCAGATAGGTATACAGACAGACCAACAGACAGACAGATCAGATAGGTATACAGATAGACCAACAGACAGAAAGATCAGATAGGTATACAGACAGACCAAGAGACAGAAAGATCAGATAGGTATACAGACAGACCAACAGACAGACAGATCAGATAGGTATACAGACAGACAGATCAGATAGGTATACAGACAGACCAACAGACAGACAGATCAGATAGGTATACAGACAGACTTACAGAGAGAAAGATCAGATAGGTATACAGACAGACCAACAGACAGAAAGATCAGATAGGTATACAGACAGAACAACAGACAGAAGGATCACATAGGTATACAGACAGACCAACAGACAGACAGATCAGATATGTATACAGACAGACCAACAGACAGAAAGATCAGATAGGTATACAGACAGACCAACAGACAGAAAGATCAGATAGGTATACAGACAGACCAACAGACAGAAAGATCAGATAGGTGTACAGACAGACCAACAGAAAGACAGATCAGATAGGTATACAGACAGACCAACAGACAGACAGATCACATAGGTATACAGACAGACCAACAGATAGACAGATCAGATAGGTATACAGACAGACCAACAGACAGACAGATCAGATAGGTATACAGACAGACCAACAGACAGACAGATCAGATAGGTATACAGACAGAACAACAGACAGACAGATCAGATAGGTATACAGACAGACCAACAGACAGACAGATCAGATAGGTATACAGACAGACAGATCAGATAGGTATACAGACAAACCAACAGACAGACAGATCAGATAGGTATACAGACAGACCAACAGACAGAAAGATCAAGATAGGTATACAGACAGACCAACAGATAGACAGATCAGATAGGTATACAGACAGACCAACAGACAGAAAGATCAGATAGGTATACAGACAGACTGATCAGATAGGTATACAGAAAGCCCAACAGACAGACAGTTCAGATAGGTATACGAACAGACCCACAGACAGAAAGATCAGATAGGTATACAGACAGACCAACAGACAGAAAGATCAGATAGGTATACAGACAGACCAACAGACAGACAGATCAGATAGGTATACAGACACACCAACAGACAGACAGATCAGATAGGTATACAGACAGACTGATCAGATAGGTATACAGACAGACCAACAGACAGACAGATCAGATAGGTATACAGACACACCAACAGACCGACAGATCACATAGGTATACAGACAGACTGATCAGATAGGTATACAGAAAGACCAACAGACAGAAAGATCAGATAGGTATACAGACAGACCAACAGACAGAAAGATCAGATAGGTATACAGACAGACCAACAGACAGAAAGATCAGATTGGTATACAGACAGACCAACAGACAGAAAGATCAGATAGGTATACAGACAGACCAACAGATAGACAGATCAGATAGGTATACAGACAGACCAACAGACAGACAGATCAGATAGGTATACAGACAGACTGATCAGATAGGTATACAGACACACCAACAGACAGACAGATCAGATAGGTATACAGACAGACTGATCAGATAGGTATACAGACAGACCAACAGACAGACAGATCAGATAGGTATACAGACAGACCAACAGACAGAAAGATCAGATAGGTATACAGACAGACCAACAGACAGAAAGATCAGATAGGTATACAGACAGACCAACAGACAGACAGATCAGATAGGTATACAGACAGACCAACAGACACACAGTTCAGATAGGTATACAGACACACCAACAGACAGACAGATCAGATAGGTATACAGACAGACTGATCAGATAGGTATACAGACAGACCAACAGACAGACAGATCAGATAGGTATACAGACACACCAACAGACAGACAGATCAGATAGGTATACAGAGAGACCAACAGACAGACAGATCAGATAGGTATACAGACAGACAGATCAGATAGGTATACAGACAGACCAACAGACAGACAGATCAGATAGGTATACAGATAGACCAACAGACAGAAAGATCAGAAAGGTATACAGACAGACCAAGAGACAGAAAGATCAGATAGGTATACAGACAGACCAACAGACAGACAGATCAGATAGGTATACAGACAGACCAACAGACAGAAAGATCAGATAGGTATACAGACAGACCAACAGACAGACAGATCAGATAGGTATACAGACAGAACAACAGACAGACAGATCAGATAGGTATACAGACAGACCAACAGACAGACAGATCAGATAGGTATACAGACAGACAGATCAGATAGCTATACAGACAGTCCAAAAGACAGACAGATCAGATAGGTATACAGACAGACTGATCAGATAGGTATACAGACAGACCAACAGACAGACAGATCAGATAGGTATACAGACAGACCAACAGACAGACAGATCAGATAGGTATACAGACAGACCAACAGACACACAGATCAGATAGGTATACAGACACACCAACAGACAGACAGATCAGATAGGTATACAGACAGACTGATCAGATAGGTATACAGACAGACCAACAGACAGACAGATCAGATAGGTATACAGACAGACCAATAGACAGACAGATCAGATAGGTATACAGACAGACAGATCAGATAGGTATACAGACAGACCAACAGACAGAAAGATCAAATAGGTATACAGACAGACCAACAGATAGACAGATCAGATAGGTATACAGAAAGACCAACAGACAGACAGATCAGATAGGTATACAGACAGACTGATCAGATAGGTATACAGACACACCAACAGACAGACAGATCAGATACGTATACAGACAGACTGATCAGATAGGTATACAGACAGACAAACAGACAGACAGATCAGATAGGTATACAGACAGACCAACAGACAGAAAGATCCGATAGGTATACAGACAGACCAACAGACAGAAAGATCAGATAGGTATACAGACAGACCAACAGACAGACAGATCAGATAGGTATACAGACAGACCAACAGACACACAGATCAGATAGGTATACAGACACACCAACAGACAGACAGATCAGATAGGTATACAGACAGACTGATCAGATAGGTATACAGACAGAGCAACAGACAGACAGATCAGATAGGTATACAGACACACCAACAGACAGACAGATCAGATAGGTATACAGACAGACTGATCAGATAGGTATACAGACAGACCAACAGACAGACAGATCAGATAGGTATACAGACAGACCAACAGACAGACAGTTCAGATAGGTATACAGACAGACCAACAGACAGAAAGATCAGATAGGTATACAGACAGACCAACAGATAGACAGATCAGATAGGTATACAGACAGACCAATAGACAGACAGATCAGATAGGTATACAGACAGACAGATCAGATAGGTATACAGACAGACCAACAGACAGACAGATTAGATAGGTATACAGACAGACTGATCAGATAGGTATACAGACAGACCAACAGACAGACAGATCAGATAGGTATACAGATAGACCAACAGACAGAAAGATCAGATAGGTATACAGACAGACCAAGAGACAGAAAGATCAGATAGGTATACAGACAGACCAACAGACAGACAGATCAAATAGGTATACAGACAGACAGATCAGATAGGTATACAGACAGACCAACAGACAGACAGATCAGATAGGTATACAGACAGACTTACAGAGAGAAAGATCAGATAGGTATACAGACAGACCAACAGACAGAAAGATCAGATAGGTATACAGACAAAACAACAGACAGAAGGATCACATAGGTATACAGACAGACCAACAGACAGAAAGATCAGATAGGTGTACAGACAGACCAACAGAAAGACAGATCAGATAGGTATACAGACAGACCAACAGACAGACAGATCACATAGGTATACAGACAGACCAACAGATAGACAGATCAGATAGGTATACAGACAGACCAACAGACAGACAGATAAGATAGGTATACAGACAGACCAACAGACAGACAGATCAGATAGGTATACAGACAGAACAACAGACAGACAGATCAGATAGGTATACAGACAGACCAACAGACAGACAGATCAGATAGGTATACAGACAGACAGATCAGATAGGTATACAGACAGACCAACAGACAGACAGATCAGATAGGTATACAGACAGACCAAAAGACAGACAGATCAGATAGGTATACAGACAGACTGATCGGAGAGGTATACAGACAGACCAACAGACAGACAGATCAGATAGGTATACAGACAGACCAACAGACAGAAAGATCAAGATAGGTATACAGACAGACCAACAGATAGACAGATCAGATAGGTATACAGACAGACCAACAGACAGACAGATCAGATAGGTATACAGACACACCAACAGACAGACAGATCAGATAGGTATACAGACAGACTGATCAGATAGGTATACAGACAGACCAACAGACAGGCAGATCAGATAGGTATACAGACAGACCAACAGACAGACAGTTCAGATAGGTATACAGACAGACCAACAGACAGAAAGATCAGATAGGTATACAGACAGACCAACAGATAGACAGATCAGATAGGTATACAGACAGACCAATAGACAGACAGATCAGATAGGTATACAGACAGACAGATCAGATAGGTATACAGACAGACCAACAGACAGACAGATTAGATAGGTATACAGACAGACTGATCAGATAGGTATACAGACAGACCAACAGACAGACAGATCAGATAGGTATACAGATAGACCAACAGACAGAAAGATCAGATAGGTATACAGACAGACCAAGAGACAGAAAGATCAGATAGGTATACAGACAGACCAACAGACAGACAGATCAGATAGGTATACAGACAGACAGATCAGATAGGTATACAGACAGACCAACAGACAGACAGATCAGATAGGTATACAGACAGACTTACAGAGAGAAAGATCAGATAGGTATACAGACAGACCAACAGACAGAAAGATCAGATAGGTATACAGACAGACCAACAGACAGAAAGATCAGATAGGTATACAGACAGACCAACAGACAGAAAGATCAGATAGGTATACAGACAGACCAACAGACAGAAAGATCAGATAGGTATACAGACAGACCAACAGACAGAAAGATCAGATAGGTATACAGACAGACCAACAGACAGAAAGATCAGATAGGTGTACAGACAGACCAACAGAAAGACAGATCAGATAGGTATACAGACAGAACAACAGACAGAAGGATCACATAGGTATACAGACAGACCAACAGACAGACAGATCAGATAGGTATACAGACAGACCAACAGACAGACAGATCAGATAGGTATACAGACAGAACAACAGACAGACAGATCAGATAGGTATACAGACAGACCAACAGACAGACAGATCAGATAGGTATACAGACAGACAGATCAGATAGGTATACAGACAAACCAACAGACAGACAGATCAGATAGGTATACAGACAGACCAACAGACAGAAAGATCAAGATAGGTATACAGACAGACCAACAGATAGACAGATCAGATAGGTATACAGACAGACCAACAGACAGAAAGATCAGATAGGTATACAGACAGACTGATCAGATAGGTATACAGACAGCCCAACAGACAGACAGTTCAGATAGGTATACGAACAGACCCACAGACAGAAAGATCAGATAGGTATACAGACAGACCAACAGACAGAAAGATCAGATAGGTATACAGACAGACCAACAGACAGACAGATCAGATAGGTATACAGACACACCAACAGACAGACAGATCAGATAGGTATACAGACAGACTGATCAGATAGGTATACAGACAGACCAACAGACAGACAGATCAGATAGGTATACAGACACACCAACAGAACGACAGATCACATAGGTATACAGACAGACTGATCAGATAGGTATACAGAAAGACCAACAGACAGAAAGATCAGATAGGTATACAGACAGACCAACAGACAGAAAGATCAGATAGGTATACAGACAGACCAACAGACAGAAAGATCAGATTGGTATACAGACAGACCAACAGACAGAAAGATCAGATAGGTATACAGACAGACCAACAGATAGACAGATCAGATAGGTATACAGACAGACCAACAGACAGACAGATCAGATAGGTATACAGACAGACTGATCAGATAGGTATACAGACACACCAACAGACAGACAGATCAGATAGGTATACAGACAGACTGATCAGATAGGTATACAGACAGACCAACAGACAGACAGATCAGATAGGTATACAGACAGACCAACAGACAGAAAGATCAGATAGGTATACAGACAGACCAACAGACAGAAAGATCAGATAGGTATACAGACAGACCAACAGACAGACAGATCAGATAGGTATACAGACAGACCAACAGACACACAGTTCAGATAGGTATACAGACACACCAACAGACAGACAGATCAGATAGGTATACAGACAGACTGATCAGATAGGTATACAGACAGACCAACAGACAGACAGATCAGATAGGTATACAGACAGACCAACAGACAGAAAGATCCGATAGGTATACAGACAGACCAACAGACAGAAAGATCAGATAGGTATACAGACAGACCAACAGACAGACAGATCAGATAGGTATACAGACAGACCAACAGACACACAGATCAGATAGGTATACAGACACACCAACAGACAGACAGATCAGATAGGTATACAGACAGACTGATCAGATAGGTATACAGACAGAGCAACAGACAGACAGATCAGATAGGTATACAGACACACCAACAGACAGACAGATCAGATAGGTATACAGACAGACTGATCAGATAGGTATACAGACAGACCAACAGACAGACAGATCAGATAGGTATACAGACAGACCAACACACAGACAGATCAGATAGGTATACAGACAGACTGATCAGATAGACAGATCAGATAGGTATACAGACAGAGCAACAGACAGACAGATCAGATAGGTATACAGACACACCAACAGACAGACAGATCAGATAGGTATACAGACAGACTGATCAGATAGGTATACAGACAGACCAACAGACAGACAGATCAGATAGGTATACAGACAGACCAACAGACAGACAATTCAGATAGGTATACAGACAGACCAACAGACAGAAAGATCAGATAGGTATACAGACAGACCAACAGATAGACAGATCAGATAGGTATACAGACAGACCAATAGACAGACAGATCAGATAGGTATACAGACAGACAGATCAGATAGGTATACAGACAGACCAACAGACAGACAGATTAGATAGGTATACAGACAGACTGATCAGATAGGTATACAGACAGACCAACAGACAGACAGATCAGATAGGTATACAGATAGACCAACAGACAGAAAGATCAGATAGGTATACAGACAGACCAAGAGACAGAAAGATCAGATAGGTATACAGACAGACCAACAGACAGACAGATCAGATAGGTATACAGACAGACAGATCAGATAGGTATACAGACAGACCAACAGACAGACAGATCAGATAGGTATACAGACAGACTTACAGAGAGAAAGATCAGATAGGTATACAGACAGACCAACAGACAGAAAGATCAGATAGGTATACAGACAGAACAACAGACAGAAGGATCACATAGGTATACAGACAGACCAACAGACAGACAGATCAGATATGTATACAGACAGACCAACAGACAGAAAGATCAGATAGGTATACAGACAGACCAACAGACAGAAAGATCAGATAGGTATACAGACAGACCAACAGACAGAAAGATCAGATAGGTGTACAGACAGACCAACAGAAAGACAGATCAGATAGGTATACAGACAGACCAACAGACAGACAGATCACATAGGTATACAGACAGACCAACAGATAGACAGATCAGATAGGTATACAGACAGACCAACAGACAGACAGATCAGATAGGTATACAGACAGACCAACAGACAGACAGATCAGATAGGTATACAGACAGAACAACAGACAGACAGATCAGATAGGTATACAGACAGACCAACAGACAGACAGATCAGATAGGTATACAGACAGACAGATCAGATAGGTATACAGACAAACCAACAGACAGACAGATCAGATAGGTATACAGACAGACCAACAGACAGAAAGATCAAGATAGGTATACAGACAGACCAACAGATAGACAGATCAGATAGGTATACAGACAGACCAACAGACAGAAAGATCAGATAGGTATACATACAGACTGATCAGATAGGTATACAGAAAGCCCAACAGACAGACAGTTCAGATAGGTATACGAACAGACCCACAGACAGAAAGATCAGATAGGTATACAAACAGACCAACACACAGAAAGATCAGATAGGTATACAGACAGACTTACAGAGAGAAAGATCAGATAGGTATACAGACAGACCAACAGACAGAAAGATCAGATAGGTATACAGACAGAACAACAGACAGAAGGATCACATAGGTATACAGACAGACCAACAGACAGACAGATCAGATATGTATACAGACAGACCAACAGACAGAAAGATCAGATAGGTATACAGACAGACCAACAGACAGAAAGATCAGATAGGTATACAGACAGACCAACAGACAGAAAGATCAGATAGGTGTACAGACAGACCAACAGAAAGACAGATCAGATAGGTATACAGACAGACCAACAGACAGACAGATCACATAGGTATACAGACAGACCAACAGATAGACAGATCAGATAGGTATACAGACAGACCAACAGACAGAAAGATCAGATAGGTATACAGACAGACCAACAGACAGACAGATCAGATAGGTATACAGACAGAACAACAGACAGACAGATCAGATAGGTATACAGACACACCAACAGACAGACAGATCAGATAGGTATACAGACAGACTGATCAGATAGGTATACAGACAGACCAACAGACAGACAGATCAGATAGGTATACAGACAGACCAACAGACAGACAGTTCAGATAGGTATACAGACAGACCAACAGACAGAAAGATCAGATAGGTATACAGACAGACCAACAGATAGACAGATCAGATAGGTATACAGACAGACAGATCAGATAGGTATACAGACAGACCAACAGACAGACAGATTAGATAGGTATACAGACAGACTGATCAGATAGGTATACAGACAGACCAACAGACAGACAGATCAGATAGGTATACAGATAGACCAACAGACAGAAAGATCAGATAGGTATACAGACAGACCAAGAGACAGAAAGATCAGATAGGTATACAGACAGACCAACAGACAGACAGATCAGATAGGTATACAGACAGACAGATCAGATAGGTATACAGACAGACCAACAGACAGACAGATCAGATAGGTATACAGACAGACTTACAGAGAGAAAGATCAGATAGGTATACAGACAGACCAACAGACAGAAAGATCAGATAGGTATACAGACAGAACAACAGACAGAAGGATCACATAGGTATACAGACAGACCAACAGACAGACAGATCAGATATGTATACAGACAGACCAACAGACAGAAAGATCAGATAGGTATACAGACAGACCAACAGACAGAAAGATCAGATAGGTATACAGACAGACCAACAGACAGAAAGATCAGATAGGTGTACAGACAGACCAACAGAAAGACAGATCAGATAGGTATACAGACAGACCAACAGACAGACAGATCACATAGGTATACAGACAGACCAACAGATAGACAGATCAGATAGGTATACAGACAGACCAACAGACAGACAGATCAGATAGGTATACAGACAGACCAACAGACAGACAGATCAGATAGGTATACAGACAGAACAACAGACAGACAGATCAGATAGGTATACAGACAGACCAACAGACAGACAGATCAGATAGGTATACAGACAGACAGATCAGATAGCTATACAGACAAACCAACAGACAGACAGATCAGATAGGTATACAGACAGACCAACAGACAGAAAGATCAAGATAGGTATACAGACAGACCAACAGATAGACAGATCAGATAGGTATACAGACAGACCAACAGACAGAAAGATCAGATAGGTATACAGACAGACTGATCAGATAGGTATACAGAAAGCCCAACAGACAGACAGTTCAGATAGGTATACGAACAGACCCACAGACAGAAAGATCAGATAGGTATACAGACAGAAC
This sequence comes from Lampris incognitus, assembly GCF_029633865.1. Lineage (NCBI taxonomy): Eukaryota > Metazoa > Chordata > Actinopteri > Lampriformes > Lampridae > Lampris > Lampris incognitus. The sequence continues at coordinate 72,815,375 of NC_079211.1, forward strand.
AACAGACAGAAGGATCACATAGGTATACAGACAGACCAACAGACAGACAGATCAGATAGGTATACAGACAGACCAACAGACAGAAAGATCAGATAGGTATACAGACAGACCAACAGACAGAAAGATCAGATAGGTATACAGACAGACAGATCAGATAGGTATACAGACAGACCAACAGATAGACAGATCAGATAGGTATACAGACAGACCAACAGACAGAAAGATCAGATAGGTATACAGACAGACCAACAGACAGAAAGATCAGATAGGTATACAGACAGAACAACAGACAGAAGGATCACATAGGTATACAGACAGACCAACAGACAGACAGATCAGATAGGTATACAGACAGACCAACAGACAGAAAGATCAGATAGGTATACAGACAGACCAACAGACAGAAAGATCAGATAGGTATACAGACAGACCAACAGACAGACAGATCAGATAGGTATACAGACAGAACAACAGACAGACAGATCAGATAGGTATACAGACAGACCAACAGACAGACAGATCAGATAGGTATACAGACAGACAGATCAGATAGCTATACAGACAGTCCAAAAGACAGACAGATCAGATAGGTATACAGACAGACTGATCAGATAGGTATACAGACAGACCAACAGACAGACAGATCAGATAGGTATACAGACAGACCAACAGACAGACAGATCAGATAGGTATACAGACAGACCAACAGACACACAGATCAGATAGGTATACAGACACACCAACAGACAGACAGATCAGATAGGTATACAGACAGACTGATCAGATAGGTATACAGACAGACCAACACACAGACAGATCAGATAGGTATACAGACAGACCAATAGACAGACAGATCAGATAGGTATACAGACAGACAGATCAGATAGGTATACAGACAGACCAACAGACAGAAAGATCAAATAGGTATACAGACAGACCAACAGATAGACAGATCAGATAGGTATACAGAAAGACCAACAGACAGACAGATCAGATAGGTATACAGACAGACTGATCAGATAGGTATACAGACACACCAACAGACAGACAGATCAGATACGTATACAGACAGACTGATCAGATAGGTATACAGACAGACAAACAGACAGACAGATCAGATAGGTATACAGACAGACCAACAGACAGAAAGATCCGATAGGTATACAGACAGACCAACAGACAGAAAGATCAGATAGGTATACAGACAGACCAACAGACAGACAGATCAGATAGGTATACAGACAGACCAACAGACACACAGATCAGATAGGTATACAGACACACCAACAGACAGACAGATCAGATAGGTATACAGACAGACTGATCAGATAGGTATACAGACAGAGCAACAGACAGACAGATCAGATAGGTATACAGACACACCAACAGACAGACAGATCAGATAGGTATACAGACAGACTGATCAGATAGGTATACAGACAGACCAACAGACAGACAGATCAGATAGGTATACAGACAGACCAACACACAGACAGATCAGATAGGTATACAGACAGACTGATCAGATAGACAGATCAGATAGGTATACAGACAGAGCAACAGACAGACAGATCAGATAGGTATACAGACACACCAACAGACAGACAGATCAGATAGGTATACAGACAGACTGATCAGATAGGTATACAGACAGACCAACAGACAGACAGATCAGATAGGTATACAGACAGACCAACAGACAGACAATTCAGATAGGTATACAGACAGACCAACAGACAGAAAGATCAGATAGGTATACAGACAGACCAACAGATAGACAGATCAGATAGGTATACAGACAGACCAATAGACAGACAGATCAGATAGGTATACAGACAGACAGATCAGATAGGTATACAGACAGACCAACAGACAGACAGATTAGATAGGTATACAGACAGACTGATCAGATAGGTATACAGACAGACCAACAGACAGACAGATCAGATAGGTATACAGATAGACCAACAGACAGAAAGATCAGATAGGTATACAGACAGAACAAGAGACAGAAAGATCAGATAGGTATACAGACAGACCAACAGACAGACAGATCAGATAGGTATACAGACAGACAGATCAGATAGGTATACAGACAGACCAACAGACAGACAGATCAGATAGGTATACAGACAGACTTACAGAGAGAAAGATCAGATAGGTATACAGACAGACCAACAGACAGAAAGATCAGATAGGTATACAGACAGAACAACAGACAGAAGGATCACATAGGTATACAGACAGACCAACAGACAGACAGATCAGATATGTATACAGACAGACCAACAGACAGAAAGATCAGATAGGTATACAGACAGACCAACAGACAGAAAGATCAGATAGGTATACAGACAGACCAACAGACAGAAAGATCAGATAGGTGTACAGACAGACCAACAGAAAGACAGATCAGATAGGTATACAGACAGACCAACAGACAGACAGATCACATAGGTATACAGACAGACCAACAGATAGACAGATCAGATAGGTATACAGACAGACCAACAGACAGACAGATCAGATAGGTATACAGACAGACCAACAGACAGACAGATCAGATAGGTATACAGACAGAACAACAGACAGACAGATCAGATAGGTATACAGACAGACCAACAGACAGACAGATCAGATAGGTATACAGACAGACAGATCAGATAGGTATACAGACAAACCAACAGACAGACAGATCAGATAGGTATACAGACAGACCAACAGACAGAAAGATCAAGATAGGTATACAGACAGACCAACAGATAGACAGATCAGATAGGTATACAGACAGACCAACAGACAGAAAGATCAGATAGGTATACAGACAGACTGATCAGATAGGTATACAGAAAGCCCAACAGACAGACAGTTCAGATAGGTATACGAACAGACCCACAGACAGAAAGATCAGATAGGTATACAGACAGACCAACAGACAGAAAGATCAGATAGGTATACAGACAGACTTACAGAGAGAAAGATCAGATAGGTATACAGACAGACCAACAGACAGAAAGATCAGATAGGTATACAGACAGAACAACAGACAGAAGGATCACATAGGTATACAGACAGACCAACAGACAGACAGATCAGATATGTATACAGACAGACCAACAGACAGAAAGATCAGATAGGTATACAGACAGACCAACAGACAGAAAGATCAGATAGGTATACAGACAGACCAACAGACAGAAAGATCAGATAGGTGTACAGACAGACCAACAGAAAGACAGATCAGATAGGTATACAGACAGACCAACAGACAGACAGATCACATAGGTATACAGACAGACCAACAGATAGACAGATCAGATAGGTATACAGACAGACCAACAGACAGACAGATCAGATAGGTATACAGACAGACCAACAGACAGACAGATCAGATAGGTATACAGACAGAACAACAGACAGACAGATCAGATAGGTATACAGACAGACCAACAGACAGACAGATCAGATAGGTATACAGACAGACAGATCAGATAGGTATACAGACAAACCAACAGACAGACAGATCAGATAGGTATACAGACAGACCAACAGACAGAAAGATCAAGATAGGTATACAGACAGACCAACAGATAGACAGATCAGATAGGTATACAGACAGACCAACAGACAGAAATATCAGATAGGTATACAGACAGACTGATCAGATAGGTATACAGAAAGCCCAACAGACAGACAGTTCAGATAGGTATACGAACAGACCCACAGACAGAAAGATCAGATAGGTATACAGACAGACCAACAGACAGAAAGATCAGATAGGTATACAGACAGACTTACAGAGAGAAAGATCAGATAGGTATACAGACAGACCAACAGACAGAAAGATCAGATAGGTATACAGACAGAACAACAGACAGAAGGATCACATAGGTATACAGACAGACCAACAGACAGACAGATCAGATATGTATACAGACAGACCAACAGACAGAAAGATCAGATAGGTGTACAGACAGACCAACAGAAAGACAGATCAGATAGGTATACAGACAGACCAACAGACAGACAGATCACATAGGTATACAGACAGACCAACAGATAGACAGATCAGATAGGTATACAGACAGACCAACAGACAGACAGATCAGATAGGTATACAGACAGACCAACAGACAGACAGATCAGATAGGTATACAGACAGAACAACAGACAGACAGATCAGATAGGTATACAGACACACCAACAGACAGACAGATCAGATAGGTATACAGACAGACTGATCAGATAGGTATACAGACAGACCAACAGACAGACAGATCAGATAGGTATACAGACAGACCAACAGACAGACAGTTCAGATAGGTATACAGACAGACCAACAGACAGAAAGATCAGATAGGTATACAGACAGACCAACAGATAGACAGATCAGATAGGTATACAGACAGACAGATCAGATAGGTATACAGACAGACCAACAGACAGACAGATTAGATAGGTATACAGACAGACTGATCAGATAGGTATACAGACAGACCAACAGACAGACAGATCAGATAGGTATACAGATAGACCAACAGACAGAAAGATCAGATAGGTATACAGACAGACCAAGAGACAGAAAGATCAGATAGGTATACAGACAGACCAACAGACAGACAGATCAGATAGGTATACAGACAGACAGATCAGATAGGTATACAGACAGACCAACAGACAGACAGATCAGATAGGTATACAGACAGACTTACAGAGAGAAAGATCAGATAGGTATACAGACAGACCAACAGACAGAAAGATCAGATAGGTATACAGACAGAACAACAGACAGAAGGATCACATAGGTATACAGACAGACCAACAGACAGACAGATCAGATATGTATACAGACAGACCAACAGACAGAAAGATCAGATAGGTATACAGACAGACCAACAGACAGAAAGATCAGATAGGTATACAGACAGACCAACAGACAGAAAGATCAGATAGGTGTACAGACAGACCAACAGAAAGACAGATCAGATAGGTATACAGACAGACCAACAGACAGACAGATCACATAGGTATACAGACAGACCAACAGATAGACAGATCAGATAGGTATACAGACAGACCAACAGACAGACAGATCAGATAGGTATACAGACAGACCAACAGACAGACAGATCAGATAGGTATACAGACAGAACAACAGACAGACAGATCAGATAGGTATACAGACAGACCAACAGACAGACAGATCAGATAGGTATACAGACAGACAGATCAGATAGGTATACAGACAAACCAACAGACAGACAGATCAGATAGGTATACAGACAGACCAACAGACAGAAAGATCAAGATAGGTATACAGACAGACCAACAGATAGACAGATCAGATAGGTATACAGACAGACCAACAGACAGAAAGATCAGATAGGTATACAGACAGACTGATCAGATAGGTATACAGAAAGCCCAACAGACAGACAGTTCAGATAGGTATACGAACAGACCCACAGACAGAAAGATCAGATAGGTATACAGACAGACCAACAGACAGAAAGATCAGATAGGTATACAGACAGACCAACAGACAGACAGATCAGATAGGTATACAGACACACCAACAGACAGACAGATCAGATAGGTATACAGACAGACTGATCAGATAGGTATACAGACAGACCAACAGACAGACAGATCAGATAGGTATACAGACACACCAACAGACTGACAGATCACATAGGTATACAGACAGACTGATCAGATAGGTATACAGAAAGACCAACAGACAGAAAGATCAGATAGGTATACAGACAGACCAACAGACAGAAAGATCAGATAGGTATACAGACAGACCAACAGACAGAAAGATCAGATTGGTATACAGACAGACCAACAGACAGAAAGATCAGATAGGTATACAGACAGACCAACAGATAGACAGATCAGATAGGTATACAGACAGACCAACAGACAGACAGATCAGATAGGTATACAGACAGACTGATCAGATAGGTATACAGACAGACCAACAGACAGACAGATCAGATAGGTATACAGACAGACCAACAGACAGACAGATCAGATAGGTATACAGACAGACTGATCAGATAGGTATACAGACAGACCAACAGACAGACAGATCAGATAGGTATACAGACAGACCAACAGACAGAAAGATCAGATAGGTATACAGACAGACCAACAGACAGAAAGATCAGATAGGTATACAGACAGACCAACAGACAGACAGATCAGATAGGTATACAGACAGACCAACAGACACACAGTTCAGATAGGTATACAGACACACCAACAGACAGACAGATCAGATAGGTATACAGACAGACTGATCAGATAGGTATACAGACAGACCAACAGACAGACAGATCAGATAGGTATACAGACACACCAACAGACAGACAGATCAGATAGGTATACAGACAGACCAACAGACAGACAGATCAGATAGGTATACAGACAGACAGATCAGATAGGTATACAGACAGACCAACAGACAGACAGATCAGATAGGTATACAGATAGACCAACAGACAGAAAGATCAGAAAGGTATACAGACAGACCAAGAGACAGAAAGATCAGATAGGTATACAGACAGACCAACAGACAGACAGATCAGATAGGTATACAGACAGACAGATCAGATAGGTATACAGACAGACCAACAGATAGACAGATCAGATAGGTATACAGACAGACCAACAGACAGAAAGATCAGATAGGTATACAGACAGACCAACAGACAGAAAGATCAGATAGGTATACAGACAGAACAACAGACAGAAGGATCACATAGGTATACAGACAGACCAACAGACAGACAGATCAGATAGGTATACAGACAGACCAACAGACAGAAAGATCAGATAGGTATACAGACAGACCAACAGACAGAAAGATCAGATAGGTATACAGACAGACCAACAGACAGACAGATCAGATAGGTATACAGACAGAACAACAGACAGACAGATCAGATAGGTATACAGACAGACCAACAGACAGACAGATCAGATAGGTATACAGACAGACAGATCAGATAGCTATACAGACAGTCCAAAAGACAGACAGATCAGATAGGTATACAGACAGACTGATCAGATAGGTATACAGACAGACCAACAGACAGACAGATCAGATAGGTATACAGACAGACCAACAGACAGACAGATCAGATAGGTATACAGACAGACCAACAGACACACAGATCAGATAGGTATACAGACACACCAACAGACAGACAGATCAGATAGGTATACAGACAGACTGATCAGATAGGTATACAGACAGACCAACAGACAGACAGATCAGATAGGTATACAGACAGACCAATAGACAGACAGATCAGATAGGTATACAGACAGACAGATCAGATAGGTATACAGACAGACCAACAGACAGAAAGATCAAATAGGTATACAGACAGACCAACAGATAGACAGATCAGATAGGTATACAGAAAGACCAACAGACAGACAGATCAGATAGGTATACAGACAGACTGATCAGATAGGTATACAGACACACCAACAGACAGACAGATCAGATACGTATACAGACAGACTGATCAGATAGGTATACAGACAGACAAACAGACAGACAGATCAGATAGGTATACAGACAGACCAACAGACAGAAAGATCCGATAGGTATACAGACAGACCAACAGACAGAAAGATCAGATAGGTATACAGACAGACCAACAGACAGACAGATCAGATAGGTATACAGACAGACCAACAGACACACAGATCAGATAGGTATACAGACACACCAACAGACAGACAGATCAGATAGGTATACAGACAGACTGATCAGATAGGTATACAGACAGAGCAACAGACAGACAGATCAGATAGGTATACAGACACACCAACAGACAGACAGATCAGATAGGTATACAGACAGACTGATCAGATAGGTATACAGACAGACCAACAGACAGACAGATCAGATAGGTATACAGACAGACCAACAGACAGACAGTTCAGATAGGTATACAGACAGACCAACAGACAGAAAGATCAGATAGGTATACAGACAGACCAACAGATAGACAGATCAGATAGGTATACAGACAGACCAATAGACAGACAGATCAGATAGGTATACAGACAGACAGATCAGATAGGTATACAGACAGACCAACAGACAGACAGATTAGATAGGTATACAGACAGACTGATCAGATAGGTATACAGACAGACCAACAGACAGACAGATCAGATAGGTATACAGATAGACCAACAGACAGAAAGATCAGATAGGTATACAGACAGACCAAGAGACAGAAAGATCAGATAGGTATACAGACAGACCAACAGACAGACAGATCAAATAGGTATACAGACAGACAGATCAGATAGGTATACAGACAGACCAACAGACAGACAGATCAGATAGGTATACAGACAGACTTACAGAGAGAAAGATCAGATAGGTATACAGACAGACCAACAGACAGAAAGATCAGATAGGTATACAGACAAAACAACAGACAGAAGGATCACATAGGTATACAGACAGACCAACAGACAGAAAGATCAGATAGGTGTACAGACAGACCAACAGAAAGACAGATCAGATAGGTATACAGACAGACCAACAGACAGACAGATCACATAGGTATACAGACAGACCAACAGATAGACAGATCAGATAGGTATACAGACAGACCAACAGACAGACAGATAAGATAGGTATACAGACAGACCAACAGACAGACAGATCAGATAGGTATACAGACAGAACAACAGACAGACAGATCAGATAGGTATACAGACAGACCAACAGACAGACAGATCAGATAGGTATACAGACAGACAGATCAGATAGGTATACAGACAGACCAACAGACAGACAGATCAGATAGGTATACAGACAGACCAAAAGACAGACAGATCAGATAGGTATACAGACAGACTGATCGGAGAGGTATACAGACAGACCAACAGACAGACAGATCAGATAGGTATACAGACAGACCAACAGACAGAAAGATCAAGATAGGTATACAGACAGACCAACAGATAGACAGATCAGATAGGTATACAGACAGACCAACAGACAGACAGATCAGATAGGTATACAGACACACCAACAGACAGACAGATCAGATAGGTATACAGACAGACTGATCAGATAGGTATACAGACAGACCAACAGACAGGCAGATCAGATAGGTATACAGACAGACCAACAGACAGACAGTTCAGATAGGTATACAGACAGACCAACAGACAGAAAGATCAGATAGGTATACAGACAGACCAACAGATAGACAGATCAGATAGGTATACAGACAGACCAATAGACAGACAGATCAGATAGGTATACAGACAGACAGATCAGATAGGTATACAGACAGACCAACAGACAGACAGATTAGATAGGTATACAGACAGACTGATCAGATAGGTATACAGACAGACCAACAGACAGACAGATCAGATAGGTATACAGATAGACCAACAGACAGAAAGATCAGATAGGTATACAGACAGACCAAGAGACAGAAAGATCAGATAGGTATACAGACAGACCAACAGACAGACAGATCAGATAGGTATACAGACAGACAGATCAGATAGGTATACAGACAGACCAACAGACAGACAGATCAGATAGGTATACAGACAGACTTACAGAGAGAAAGATCAGATAGGTATACAGACAGACCAACAGACAGAAAGATCAGATAGGTATACAGACAGAACAACAGACAGAAGGATCACATAGGTATACAGACAGACCAACAGACAGACAGATCAGATATGTATACAGACAGACCAACAGACAGAAAGATCAGATAGGTATACAGACAGACCAACAGACAGAATGATCAGATAGGTATACAGACAGACCAACAGACAGAAAGATCAGATAGGTGTACAGACAGACCAACAGAAAGACAGATCAGATAGGTATACAGACAGAACAACAGACAGAAGGATCACATAGGTATACAGACAGACCAACAGACAGACAGATCAGATAGGTATACAGACAGACCAACAGACAGACAGATCAGATAGGTATACAGACAGAACAACAGACAGACAGATCAGATAGGTATACAGACAGACCAACAGACAGACAGATCAGATAGGTATACAGACAGACAGATCAGATAGGTATACAGACAAACCAACAGACAGACAGATCAGATAGGTATACAGACAGACCAACAGACAGAAAGATCAAGATAGGTATACAGACAGACCAACAGATAGACAGATCAGATAGGTATACAGACAGACCAACAGACAGACAGATCAGATAGGTATACAGACAGACCAACAGACAGAAAGATCAGATTGGTATACAGACAGACCAACAGACAGAAAGATCAGATAGGTATACAGACAGACCAACAGATAGACAGATCAGATAGGTATACAGACAGACCAACAGACAGACAGATCAGATAGGTATACAGACAGACTGATCAGATAGGTATACAGACACACCAACAGACAGACAGATCAGATAGGTATACAGACAGACTGATCAGATAGGTATACAGACAGACCAACAGACAGACAGATCAGATAGGTATACAGACAGACCAACAGACAGAAAGATCAGATAGGTATACAGACAGACCAACAGACAGAAAGATCAGATAGGTATACAGACAGACCAACAGACAGACAGATCAGATAGGTATACAGACAGACCAACAGACACACAGTTCAGATAGGTATACAGACACACCAACAGACAGACAGATCAGATAGGTATACAGACAGACTGATCAGATAGGTATACAGACAGACCAACAGACAGACAGATCAGATAGGTATACAGACACACCAACAGACAGACAGATCAGATAGGTATACAGACAGACTGATCAGATAGGTATACAGACAGACCAACAGACAGACAGATCAGATAGGTATACAGACAGACAGATCAGATAGGTATACAGACAGACCAACAGACAGACAGATCAGATAGGTATACAGATAGACCAACAGACAGAAAGATCAGATAGGTATACAGACAGACCAAGAGACAGAAAGATCAGATAGGTATACAGACAGACCAACAGACAGACAGATCAGATAGGTATACAGACAGACAGATCAGATAGGTATACAGACAGACCAACAGATAGACAGATCAGATAGGTATACAGACAGACCAACAGACAGAAAGATCAGATAGGTATACAGACAGACCAACAGACAGAAAGATCAGATAGGTATACAGACAGAACAACAGACAGAAGGATCACATAGGTATACAGACAGACCAACAGACAGACACATCAGATAGGTATACAGACAGACCAACAGACAGAAAGATCAGATAGGTATACAGACAGACCAACAGACAGAAAGATCAGATAGGTATACAGACAGACCAACAGACAGACAGATCAGATAGGTATACAGACAGACTGATCAGATAGGTATACAGACAGACCAACAGACAGACAGATCAGATAGGTATACAGACAGACCAATAGACAGACAGATCAGATAGGTATACAGACAGACTGATCAGATAGGTATACAGACAGACCAACAGACAGACAGATCAGATAGGTATACAGACACACCAACAGACAGACAGATCAGATAGGTATACAGACAGACCAACAGACAGACAGATCAGATAGGTATACAGACAGACAGATCAGATAGGTATACAGACAGACCAACAGACAGACAGATCAGATAGGTATACAGACAGACCAACAGACAGAAAGATCAGAAAGGTATACAGACAGACCAAGAGACAGAAAGATCAGATAGGTATACAGACAGACCAACAGACAGACAGATCAGATAGGTATACAGACAGACAGATCAGATAGGTATACAGACAGACCAACAGATAGACAGATCAGATAGGTATACAGACAGACCAACAGACAGAAAGATCAGATAGGTATACAGACAGACCAACAGACAGAAAGATCAGATAGGTATACAGACAGAACAACAGACAGAAGGATCACATAGGTATACAGACAGACCAACAGACAGACAGATCAGATAGGTATACAGACAGACCAACAGACAGAAAGATCAGATAGGTATACAGACAGACCAACAGACAGAAAGATCAGATAGGTATACAGACAGACCAACAGACAGACAGATCAGATAGGTATACAGACAGAACAACAGACAGACAGATCAGATAGGTATACAGACAGACCAACAGACAGACAGATCAGATAGGTATACAGACAGACAGATCAGATAGCTATACAGACAGTCCAAAAGACAGACAGATCAGATAGGTATACAGACAGACTGATCAGATAGGTATACAGACAGACCAACAGACAGACAGATCAGATAGGTATACAGACAGACCAACAGACAGACAGATCAGATAGGTATACAGACAGACCAACAGACACACAGATCAGATAGGTATACAGACACACCAACAGACAGACAGATCAGATAGGTATACAGACAGACTGATCAGATAGGTATACAGACAGACCAACACACAGACAGATCAGATAGGTATACAGACAGACCAATAGACAGACAGATCAGATAGGTATACAGACAGACAGATCAGATAGGTATACAGACAGACCAACAGACAGAAAGATCAAATAGGTATACAGACAGACCAACAGATAGACAGATCAGATAGGTATACAGAAAGACCAACAGACAGACAGATCAGATAGGTATACAGACAGACTGATCAGATAGGTATACAGACACACCAACAGACAGACAGATCAGATACGTATACAGACAGACTGATCAGATAGGTATACAGACAGACAAACAGACAGAAAGATCCGATAGGTATACAGACAGACCAACAGACAGAAAGATCAGATAGGTATACAGACAGACCAACAGACAGACAGATCAGATAGGTATACAGACAGACCAACAGACACACAGATCAGATAGGTATACAGACACACCAACAGACAGACAGATCAGATAGGTATACAGACAGACTGATCAGATAGGTATACAGACAGAGCAACAGACAGACAGATCAGATAGGTATACAGACACACCAACAGACAGACAGATCAGATAGGTATACAGACAGACTGATCAGATAGGTATACAGACAGACCAACAGACAGACAGATCAGATAGGTATACAGACAGACCAACAGACAGACAGTTCAGATAGGTATACAGACAGACCAACAGACAGAAAGATCAGATAGGTATACAGACAGACCAACAGATAGACAGATCAGATAGGTATACAGACAGACCAATAGACAGACAGATCAGATAGGTATACAGACAGACAGATCAGATAGGTATACAGACAGACCAACAGACAGACAGATTAGATAGGTATACAGACAGACTGATCAGATAGGTATACAGACAGACCAACAGACAGACAGATCAGATAGGTATACAGATAGACCAACAGACAGAAAGATCAGATAGGTATACAGACAGACCAAGAGACAGAAAGATCAGATAGGTATACAGACAGACCAACAGACAGACAGATCAAATAGGTATACAGACAGACAGATCAGATAGGTATACAGACAGACCAACAGACAGACAGATCAGATAGGTATACAGACAGACTTACAGAGAGAAAGATCAGATAGGTATACAGACAGACCAACAGACAGAAAGATCAGATAGGTATACAGACAAAACAACAGACAGAAGGATCACATAGGTATACAGACAGACCAACAGACAGAAAGATCAGATAGGTGTACAGACAGACCAACAGAAAGACAGATCAGATAGGTATACAGACAGACCAACAGACAGACAGATCACATAGGTATACAGACAGACCAACAGATAGACAGATCAGATAGGTATACAGACAGACCAACAGACAGACAGATAAGATAGGTATACAGACAGACCAACAGACAGACAGATCAGATAGGTATACAGACAGAACAACAGACAGACAGATCAGATAAGTATACAGACAGACCAACAGACAGACAGATCAGATAGGTATACAGACAGACAGATCAGATAGGTATACAGACAGACCAACAGACAGACAGATCAGATAGGTATACAGACAGACCAAAAGACAGACAGATCAGATAGGTATACAGACAGACTGATCGGAGAGGTATACAGACAGACCAACAGACAGACAGATCAGATAGGTATACAGACAGACCAACAGACAGAAAGATCAAGATAGGTATACAGACAGACCAACAGATAGACAGATCAGATAGGTATACAGACAGACCAACAGACAGACAGATCAGATAGGTATACAGACACACCAACAGACAGACAGATCAGATAGGTATACAGACAGACTGATCAGATAGGTATACAGACAGACCAACAGACACACAGATCAGATAGATATACAGATAGACCAACAGACAGAAAGATCAGATAGGTATACAGACAGACCAAGAGACAGAAAGATCAGATAGGTATACAGACAGACCAACAGACAGACAGATCAGATAGGTATACAGACAGACAGATCAGATAGGTATACAGACAGACCAACAGACAGACAGATCAGATAGGTATACAGACAGACCAACAGACAGAAAGATCAGATAGGTATACAGACAGACCAACAGACAGAAAGATCAGATAGGTATACAGACAGAACAACAGACAGAAGGATCACATAGGTATACAGACAGACCAACAGACAGACAGATCAGATAGGTATACAGACAGACCAACAGACAGAAAGATCAGATAGGTATACAGACAGACCAACAGACAGAAAGATCACATAGGTATACAGACATACCAACAGACAGAAAGATCAGATAGGTGTACAGACAGACCAACAGAAAGACAGATCAGATAGGTATACAGACAGACCAACAGACAGACAGATCACATAGGTATACAGACAGACCAACAGATAGACAGATCAGATAGGTATACAGACAGACCAACAGACAGACAGATCAGATAGGTATACAGACAGACCAACAGACAGACAGACTAGATAGGTATACAGACAGACTGATCAGATAGGTATACAGACAGACCAACAGACAGACAGATCAGATAGGTGTACAGATAGACCAACAGACAGAAAGATCAGATAGGTATACAGACAGACCAAGAGACAGAAAGATCAGATAGGTATACAGACAGACCAACAGACAGACAGATCAGATAGGTATACAGACAGACAGATCAGATAGGTATACAGACAGACCAACAGACAGACAGATCAGATAGGTATACAGACAGACCAACAGACAGAAAGATCAGATAGGTATACAGACAGACCAACAGACAGAAAGATCAGATAGGTATACAGACAGAACAACAGACAGAAGGATCACATAGGTATACAGACAGACCAACAGACAGACAGATCAGATAGGTATACAGACAGACCAACAGACAGAAAGATCAGATAGGTATACAGACAGACCAACAGACAGAAAGATCAGATAGGTATACAGACAGACCGACAGACAGAAAGATCAGATAGGTGTACAGACAGACCAACAGAAAGACAGATCAGATAGGTATACAGACAGACCAACAGACAGACAGATCACATAGGTATACAGACAGACCAACAGATAGACAGATCAGATAGGTATACAGACAGACCAACAGACAGACAGATCAGATAGGTATACAGACAGACCAACAGACAGACAGATCAGATAGGTATACAGACAGAACAACAGACAGACAGATCAGATAGGTATACAGACAGACCAACAGACAGACAGATCAGATAGGTATACAGACAGACAGATCAGATAGGTATACAGACAGACCAACAGACAGACAGATCAGATAGGTATACAGACAGACCAAAAGACAGACAGATCAGATAGGTATACAGACAGACTGATCAGACAGGTATACAGACAGACCAACAGACTGACAGATCAGATAGGTATACAGACAGACCAACAGACAGAAAGATCAAGATAGGTATACAGACAGACCAACAGATAGACAGATCAGATAGGTATACAGACATACCAACAGACAGACAGATCAGATAGGTATACAGACACACCAACAGACAAGCAGATCAGATAGGTATACAGACAGACTGATCAGATAGGTATACAGACAGACCAACAGACAGACAGATCAGATAGGTATACAGACAGACCAACAGACAGACAGTTCAGATAGGTATACAGACAGACCAACAGACAGAAAGATCAGATAGGTATACAGACAGACCAACAGATAGACAGATCAGATAGGTATACAGACAGACCAACAGACAGAAAGATCAGATAGGTATACAGACAGACTGATCAGATAGGTATACAGACAGACCAACAGACAGACAGTTCAGATAGGTATACGAACAGACCCACAGACAGAAAGATCAGATAGGTATACAGACAGACCAACAGACAGAAAGATCAGATAGGTATACAGACAGACCAACAGACAGACAGATCAGATAGGTATACAGACACACCAACAGACAGAAAGATCAGATAGGTATACAGACAGACTGATCAGATAGGTATACAGACAGACCAACAGACAGACAGATCAGATAGGTATACAGACACACCAACAGACAGACAGATCACATAGGTATACAGACAGACTGATCAGATAGGTATACAGAAAGACCAACAGACAGACAGATCAGGTAGGTATACAGACAGACCAACAGACAGAAAGATCAGATAGGTATACAGACAGACCAACAGACAGAAAGATCAGATAGGTATACAGACAGACCAACAGATAGACAGATCAGATAGGTATACAGACAGACCAATAGACAGACAGATCAGAGGGGTATACAGACAGACTGATCAGATAGGTATACAGACAGACCAACAGACAGAAAGATCAGATAGGTATACAGACAGACCAAGAGACAGAAAGATCAGATAGGTATACAGACAGACCAACAGACAGAAAGATCAGATAGGTATACAGACAGACCAACAGATAGACAGATCAGATAGGTATACAGACAGACCAACAGACAGACAGATCAGATAGGTATACAGACACACCAACAGACAGACAGATCAGATAGGTATACAGACAGACTGATCAGATAGGTATACAGACAGACCAACAGACAGAAAGATCAGATAGGTATACAGACAGACCAACAGACAGAAAGATCAGATAGGTATACAGACAGACCAACAGACAGAAAGATCAGATAGGTATACAGACAGACCAACAGACAGACAGATCAGATAGGTATACAGACAGACCAACAGACACACAGATCAGATAGGTATACAGACACACCAACAGACAGACAGATCAGATAGGTATACAGACAGACTGATCAGATAGGTATACAGACAGACCAACAGACAGAGAGATCAGATAGGTATACAGACAGACCAATAGACAGACAGATCAGAGAGGTATACAGACAGACAGATCAGATAGGTATACAGACAGACCAACAGACAGAAAGATCAGATAGGTATACAGACAGACCAACAGACAGAAAGATCAGATAGGTATACAGACAGACCAACAGACAGACAGATCAGATAGGTATACAGACAGACTGATCAGATAGGTATACAGACAGACCAACAGACAGACAGATCAGATAGGTATACAGACAGACCAACAGACAGACAGTTCAGATAGGTATACAGACAGACCAACAGACAGAAAGATCAGATAGGTATACAGACAGACCAACAGATAGACAGATCAGATAGGTATACAGACAGACAGATCAGATAGGTATACAGACAGACCAACAGACAGACAGATTAGATAGGTATACAGACAGACTGATCAGATAGGTATACAGACAGACCAACAGACAGACAGATCAGATAGGTATACAGATAGACCAACAGACAGAAAGATCAGATAGGTATACAGACAGACCAAGAGACAGAAAGATCAGATAGGTATACAGACAGACCAACAGACAGACAGATCAGATAGGTATACAGACAGACAGATCAGATAGGTATACAGACAGACCAACAGACAGACAGATCAGATAGGTATACAGACAGACTTACAGAGAGAAAGATCAGATAGGTATACAGACAGACCAACAGACAGAAAGATCAGATAGGTATACAGACAGAACAACAGACAGAAGGATCACATAGGTATACAGACAGACCAACAGACAGACAGATCAGATATGTATACAGACAGACCAACAGACAGAAAGATCAGATAGGTATACAGACAGACCAACAGACAGAAAGATCAGATAGGTATACAGACAGACCAACAGACAGAAAGATCAGATAGGTGTACAGACAGACCAACAGAAAGACAGATCAGATAGGTATACAGACAGACCAACAGACAGACAGATCACATAGGTATACAGACAGACCAACAGATAGACAGATCAGATAGGTATACAGACAGACCAACAGACAGACAGATCAGATAGGTATACAGACAGACCAACAGACAGACAGATCAGATAGGTATACAGACAGAACAACAGACAGACAGATCAGATAGGTATACAGACAGACCAACAGACAGACAGATCAGATAGGTATACAGACAGACAGATCAGATAGGTATACAGACAAACCAACAGACAGACAGATCAGATAGGTATACAGACAGACCAACAGACAGAAAGATCAAGATAGGTATACAGACAGACCAACAGATAGACAGATCAGATAGGTATACAGACAGACCAACAGACAGAAAGATCAGATAGGTATACAGACAGACTGATCAGATAGGTATACAGAAAGCCCAACAGACAGACAGTTCAGATAGGTATACGAACAGACCCACAGACAGAAAGATCAGATAGGTATACAGACAGACCAACAGACAGAAAGATCAGATAGGTATACAGACAGACCAACAGACAGACAGATCAGATAGGTATACAGACACACCAACAGACAGACAGATCAGATAGGTATACAGACAGACTGATCAGATAGGTATACAGACAGACCAACAGACAGACAGATCAGATAGGTATACAGACACACCAACAGACTGACAGATCACATAGGTATACAGACAGACTGATCAGATAGGTATACAGAAAGACCAACAGACAGAAAGATCAGATAGGTATACAGACAGACCAACAGACAGAAAGATCAGATAGGTATACAGACAGACCAACAGACAGAAAGATCAGATTGGTATACAGACAGACCAACAGACAGAAAGATCAGATAGGTATACAGACAGACCAACAGATAGACAGATCAGATAGGTATACAGACAGACCAACAGACAGACAGATCAGATAGGTATACAGACAGACTGATCAGATAGGTATACAGACACACCAACAGACAGACAGATCAGATAGGTATACAGACAGACTGATCAGATAGGTATACAGACAGACCAACAGACAGACAGATCAGATAGGTATACAGACAGACCAACAGACAGAAAGATCAGATAGGTATACAGACAGACCAACAGACAGAAAGATCAGATAGGTATACAGACAGACCAACAGACAGACAGATCAGATAGGTATACAGACAGACCAACAGACACACAGTTCAGATAGGTATACAGACACACCAACAGACAGACAGATCAGATAGGTATACAGACAGACTGATCAGATAGGTATACAGACAGACCAACAGACAGACAGATCAGATAGGTATACAGACACACCAACAGACAGACAGATCAGATAGGTATACAGACAGACCAACAGACAGACAGATCAGATAGGTATACAGACAGACAGATCAGATAGGTATACAGACAGACCAACAGACAGACAGATCAGATAGGTATACAGATAGACCAACAGACAGAAAGATCAGAAAGGTATACAGACAGACCAAGAGACAGAAAGATCAGATAGGTATACAGACAGACCAACAGACAGACAGATCAGATAGGTATACAGACAGACAGATCAGATAGGTATACAGACAGACCAACAGATAGACAGATCAGATAGGTATACAGACAGACCAACAGACAGAAAGATCAGATAGGTATACAGACAGACCAACAGACAGAAAGATCAGATAGGTATACAGACAGAACAACAGACAGAAGGATCACATAGGTATACAGACAGACCAACAGACAGACAGATCAGATAGGTATACAGACAGACCAACAGACAGAAAGATCAGATAGGTATACAGACAGACCAACAGACAGAAAGATCAGATAGGTATACAGACAGACCAACAGACAGACAGATCAGATAGGTATACAGACAGAACAACAGACAGACAGATCAGATAGGTATACAGACAGACCAACAGACAGACAGATCAGATAGGTATACAGACAGACAGATCAGATAGCTATACAGACAGTCCAAAAGACAGACAGATCAGATAGGTATACAGACAGACTGATCAGATAGGTATACAGACAGACCAACAGACAGACAGATCAGATAGGTATACAGACAGACCAACAGACAGACAGATCAGATAGGTATACAGACAGACCAACAGACACACAGATCAGATAGGTATACAGACACACCAACAGACAGACAGATCAGATAGGTATACAGACAGACTGATCAGATAGGTATACAGACAGACCAACAGACAGACAGATCAGATAGGTATACAGACAGACCAATAGACAGACAGATCAGATAGGTATACAGACAGACAGATCAGATAGGTATACAGACAGACCAACAGACAGAAAGATCAAATAGGTATACAGACAGACCAACAGATAGACAGATCAGATAGGTATACAGAAAGACCAACAGACAGACAGATCAGATAGGTATACAGACAGACTGATCAGATAGGTATACAGACACACCAACAGACAGACAGATCAGATACGTATACAGACAGACTGATCAGATAGGTATACAGACAGACAAACAGACAGACAGATCAGATAGGTATACAGACAGACCAACAGACAGAAAGATCCGATAGGTATACAGACAGACCAACAGACAGAAAGATCAGATAGGTATACAGACAGACCAACAGACAGACAGATCAGATAGGTATACAGACAGACCAACAGACACACAGATCAGATAGGTATACAGACACACCAACAGACAGACAGATCAGATAGGTATACAGACAGACTGATCAGATAGGTATACAGACAGAGCAACAGACAGACAGATCAGATAGGTATACAGACACACCAACAGACAGACAGATCAGATAGGTATACAGACAGACTGATCAGATAGGTATACAGACAGACCAACAGACAGACAGATCAGATAGGTATACAGACAGACCAACAGACAGACAGTTCAGATAGGTATACAGACAGACCAACAGACAGAAAGATCAGATAGGTATACAGACAGACCAACAGATAGACAGATCAGATAGGTATACAGACAGACCAATAGACAGACAGATCAGATAGGTATACAGACAGACAGATCAGATAGGTATACAGACAGACCAACAGACAGACAGATTAGATAGGTATACAGACAGACTGATCAGATAGGTATACAGACAGACCAACAGACAGACAGATCAGATAGGTATACAGATAGACCAACAGACAGAAAGATCAGATAGGTATACAGACAGACCAAGAGACAGAAAGATCAGATAGGTATACAGACAGACCAACAGACAGACAGATCAAATAGGTATACAGACAGACAGATCAGATAGGTATACAGACAGACCAACAGACAGACAGATCAGATAGGTATACAGACAGACTTACAGAGAGAAAGATCAGATAGGTATACAGACAGACCAACAGACAGAAAGATCAGATAGGTATACAGACAAAACAACAGACAGAAGGATCACATAGGTATACAGACAGACCAACAGACAGAAAGATCAGATAGGTGTACAGACAGACCAACAGAAAGACAGATCAGATAGGTATACAGACAGACCAACAGACAGACAGATCACATAGGTATACAGACAGACCAACAGATAGACAGATCAGATAGGTATACAGACAGACCAACAGACAGACAGATAAGATAGGTATACAGACAGACCAACAGACAGACAGATCAGATAGGTATACAGACAGAACAACAGACAGACAGATCAGATAGGTATACAGACAGACCAACAGACAGACAGATCAGATAGGTATACAGACAGACAGATCAGATAGGTATACAGACAGACCAACAGACAGACAGATCAGATAGGTATACAGACAGACCAAAAGACAGACAGATCAGATAGGTATACAGACAGACTGATCGGAGAGGTATACAGACAGACCAACAGACAGACAGATCAGATAGGTATACAGACAGACCAACAGACAGAAAGATCAAGATAGGTATACAGACAGACCAACAGATAGACAGATCAGATAGGTATACAGACAGACCAACAGACAGACAGATCAGATAGGTATACAGACACACCAACAGACAGACAGATCAGATAGGTATACAGACAGACTGATCAGATAGGTATACAGACAGACCAACAGACAGGCAGATCAGATAGGCATACAGACAGACCAACAGACAGACAGTTCAGATAGGTATACAGACAGACCAACAGACAGAAAGATCAGATAGGTATACAGACAGACCAACAGATAGACAGATCAGATAGGTATACAGACAGACCAATAGACAGACAGATCAGATAGGTATACAGACAGACAGATCAGATAGGTATACAGACAGACCAACAGACAGACAGATTAGATAGGTATACAGACAGACTGATCAGATAGGTATACAGACAGACCAACAGACAGACAGATCAGATAGGTATACAGATAGACCAACAGACAGAAAGATCAGATAGGTATACAGACAGACCAAGAGACAGAAAGATCAGATAGGTATACAGACAGACCAACAGACAGACAGATCAGATAGGTATACAGACAGACAGATCAGATAGGTATACAGACAGACCAACAGACAGACAGATCAGATAGGTATACAGACAGACTTACAGAGAGAAAGATCAGATAGGTATACAGACAGACCAACAGACAGAAAGATCAGATAGGTATACAGACAGAACAACAGACAGAAGGATCACATAGGTATACAGACAGACCAACAGACAGACAGATCAGATATGTATACAGACAGACCAACAGACAGAAAGATCAGATAGGTATACAGACAGACCAACAGACAGAATGATCAGATAGGTATACAGACAGACCAACAGACAGAAAGATCAGATAGGTGTACAGACAGACCAACAGAAAGACAGATCAGATAGGTATACAGACAGAACAACAGACAGAAGGATCACATAGGTATACAGACAGACCAACAGACAGACAGATCAGATAGGTATACAGACAGACCAACAGACAGACAGATCAGATAGGTATACAGACAGAACAACAGACAGACAGATCAGATAGGTATACAGACAGACCAACAGACAGACAGATCAGATAGGTATACAGACAGACAGATCAGATAGGTATACAGACAAACCAACAGACAGACAGATCAGATAGGTATACAGACAGACCAACAGACAGAAAGATCAAGATAGGTATACAGACAGACCAACAGATAGACAGATCAGATAGGTATACAGACAGACCAACAGACAGAAAGATCAGATAGGTATACAGACAGACCAACAGACAGAAAGATCAGATTGGTATACAGACAGACCAACAGACAGAAAGATCAGATAGGTATACAGACAGACCAACAGATAGACAGATCAGATAGGTATACAGACAGACCAACAGACAGACAGATCAGATAGGTATACAGACAGACTGATCAGATAGGTATACAGACACACCAACAGACAGACAGATCAGATAGGTATACAGACAGACTGATCAGATAGGTATACAGACAGACCAACAGACAGACAGATCAGATAGGTATACAGACAGACCAACAGACAGAAAGATCAGATAGGTATACAGACAGACCAACAGACAGAAAGATCAGATAGGTATACAGACAGACCAACAGACAGACAGATCAGATAGGTATACAGACAGACCAACAGACACACAGTTCAGATAGGTATACAGACACACCAACAGACAGACAGATCAGATAGGTATACAGACAGACTGATCAGATAGGTATACAGACAGACCAACAGACAGACAGATCAGATAGGTATACAGACACACCAACAGACAGACAGATCAGATAGGTATACAGACAGACTGATCAGATAGGTATACAGACAGACCAACAGACAGACAGATCAGATAGGTATACAGACAGACAGATCAGATAGGTATACAGACAGACCAACAGACAGACAGATCAGATAGGTATACAGATAGACCAACAGACAGAAAGATCAGATAGGTATACAGACAGACCAAGAGACAGAAAGATCAGATAGGTATACAGACAGACCAACAGACAGACAGATCAGATAGGTATACAGACAGACAGATCAGATAGGTATACAGACAGACCAACAGATAGACAGATCAGATAGGTATACAGACAGACCAACAGACAGAAAGATCAGATAGGTATACAGACAGACCAACAGACAGAAAGATCAGATAGGTATACAGACAGAACAACAGACAGAAGGATCACATAGGTATACAGACAGACCAACAGACAGACACATCAGATAGGTATACAGACAGACCAACAGACAGAAAGATCAGATAGGTATACAGACAGACCAACAGACAGAAAGATCAGATAGGTATACAGACAGACCAACAGACAGACAGATCAGATAGGTATACAGACAGACTGATCAGATAGGTATACAGACAGACCAACAGACAGACAGATCAGATAGGTATACAGACAGACCAATAGACAGACAGATCAGATAGGTATACAGACAGACTGATCAGATAGGTATACAGACAGACCAACAGACAGACAGATCAGATAGGTATACAGACACACCAACAGACAGACAGATCAGATAGGTATACAGACAGACCAACAGACAGACAGATCAGATAGGTATACAGACAGACAGATCAGATAGGTATACAGACAGACCAACAGACAGACAGATCAGATAGGTATACAGACAGACCAACAGACAGAAAGATCAGAAAGGTATACAGACAGACCAAGAGACAGAAAGATCAGATAGGTATACAGACAGACCAACAGACAGACAGATCAGATAGGTATACAGACAGACAGATCAGATAGGTATACAGACAGACCAACAGATAGACAGATCAGATAGGTATACAGACAGACCAACAGACAGAAAGATCAGATAGGTATACAGACAGACCAACAGACAGAAAGATCAGATAGGTATACAGACAGAACAACAGACAGAAGGATCACATAGGTATACAGACAGACCAACAGACAGACAGATCAGATAGGTATACAGACAGACCAACAGACAGAAAGATCAGATAGGTATACAGACAGACCAACAGACAGAAAGATCAGATAGGTATACAGACAGACCAACAGACAGACAGATCAGATAGGTATACAGACAGAACAACAGACAGACAGATCAGATAGGTATACAGACAGACCAACAGACAGACAGATCAGATAGGTATACAGACAGACAGATCAGATAGCTATACAGACAGTCCAAAAGACAGACAGATCAGATAGGTATACAGACAGACTGATCAGATAGGTATACAGACAGACCAACAGACAGACAGATCAGATAGGTATACAGACAGACCAACAGACAGACAGATCAGATAGGTATACAGACAGACCAACAGACACACAGATCAGATAGGTATACAGACACACCAACAGACAGACAGATCAGATAGGTATACAGACAGACTGATCAGATAGGTATACAGACAGACCAACACACAGACAGATCAGATAGGTATACAGACAGACCAATAGACAGACAGATCAGATAGGTATACAGACAGACAGATCAGATAGGTATACAGACAGACCAACAGACAGAAAGATCAAATAGGTATACAGACAGACCAACAGATAGACAGATCAGATAGGTATACAGAAAGACCAACAGACAGACAGATCAGATAGGTATACAGACAGACTGATCAGATAGGTATACAGACACACCAACAGACAGACAGATCAGATACGTATACAGACAGACTGATCAGATAGGTATACAGACAGACAAACAGACAGAAAGATCCGATAGGTATACAGACAGACCAACAGACAGAAAGATCAGATAGGTATACAGACAGACCAACAGACAGACAGATCAGATAGGTATACAGACAGACCAACAGACACACAGATCAGATAGGTATACAGACACACCAACAGACAGACAGATCAGATAGGTATACAGACAGACTGATCAGATAGGTATACAGACAGAGCAACAGACAGACAGATCAGATAGGTATACAGACACACCAACAGACAGACAGATCAGATAGGTATACAGACAGACTGATCAGATAGGTATACAGACAGACCAACAGACAGACAGATCAGATAGGTATACAGACAGACCAACAGACAGACAGTTCAGATAGGTATACAGACAGACCAACAGACAGAAAGATCAGATAGGTATACAGACAGACCAACAGATAGACAGATCAGATAGGTATACAGACAGACCAATAGACAGACAGATCAGATAGGTATACAGACAGACAGATCAGATAGGTATACAGACAGACCAACAGACAGACAGATTAGATAGGTATACAGACAGACTGATCAGATAGGTATACAGACAGACCAACAGACAGACAGATCAGATAGGTATACAGATAGACCAACAGACAGAAAGATCAGATAGGTATACAGACAGACCAAGAGACAGAAAGATCAGATAGGTATACAGACAGACCAACAGACAGACAGATCAAATAGGTATACAGACAGACAGATCAGATAGGTATACAGACAGACCAACAGACAGACAGATCAGATAGGTATACAGACAGACTTACAGAGAGAAAGATCAGATAGGTATACAGACAGACCAACAGACAGAAAGATCAGATAGGTATACAGACAAAACAACAGACAGAAGGATCACATAGGTATACAGACAGACCAACAGACAGAAAGATCAGATAGGTGTACAGACAGACCAACAGAAAGACAGATCAGATAGGTATACAGACAGACCAACAGACAGACAGATCACATAGGTATACAGACAGACCAACAGATAGACAGATCAGATAGGTATACAGACAGACCAACAGACAGACAGATAAGATAGGTATACAGACAGACCAACAGACAGACAGATCAGATAGGTATACAGACAGAACAACAGACAGACAGATCAGATAGGTATACAGACAGACCAACAGACAGACAGATCAGATAGGTATACAGACAGACAGATCAGATAGGTATACAGACAGACCAACAGACAGACAGATCAGATAGGTATACAGACAGACCAAAAGACAGACAGATCAGATAGGTATACAGACAGACTGATCGGAGAGGTATACAGACAGACCAACAGACAGACAGATCAGATAGGTATACAGACAGACCAACAGACAGAAAGATCAAGATAGGTATACAGACAGACCAACAGATAGACAGATCAGATAGGTATACAGACAGACCAACAGACAGACAGATCAGATAGGTATACAGACACACCAACAGACAGACAGATCAGATAGGTATACAGACAGACTGATCAGATAGGTATACAGACAGACCAACAGACACACAGATCAGATAGATATACAGATAGACCAACAGACAGAAAGATCAGATAGGTATACAGACAGACCAAGAGACAGAAAGATCAGATAGGTATACAGACAGACCAACAGACAGACAGATCAGATAGGTATACAGACAGACAGATCAGATAGGTATACAGACAGACCAACAGACAGACAGATCAGATAGGTATACAGACAGACCAACAGACAGAAAGATCAGATAGGTATACAGACAGACCAACAGACAGAAAGATCAGATAGGTATACAGACAGAACAACAGACAGAAGGATCACATAGGTATACAGACAGACCAACAGACAGACAGATCAGATAGGTATACAGACAGACCAACAGACAGAAAGATCAGATAGGTATACAGACAGACCAACAGACAGAAAGATCACATAGGTATACAGACATACCAACAGACAGAAAGATCAGATAGGTGTACAGACAGACCAACAGAAAGACAGATCAGATAGGTATACAGACAGACCAACAGACAGACAGATCACATAGGTATACAGACAGACCAACAGATAGACAGATCAGATAGGTATACAGACAGACCAACAGACAGACAGATCAGATAGGTATACAGACAGACCAACAGACAGACAGACTAGATAGGTATACAGACAGACTGATCAGATAGGTATACAGACAGACCAACAGACAGACAGATCAGATAGGTGTACAGATAGACCAACAGACAGAAAGATCAGATAGGTATACAGACAGACCAAGAGACAGAAAGATCAGATAGGTATACAGACAGACCAACAGACAGACAGATCAGATAGGTATACAGACAGACAGATCAGATAGGTATACAGACAGACCAACAGACAGACAGATCAGATAGGTATACAGACAGACCAACAGACAGAAAGATCAGATAGGTATACAGACAGACCAACAGACAGAAAGATCAGATAGGTATACAGACAGAACAACAGACAGAAGGATCACATAGGTATACAGACAGACCAACAGACAGACAGATCAGATAGGTATACAGACAGACCAACAGACAGAAAGATCAGATAGGTATACAGACAGACCAACAGACAGAAAGATCAGATAGGTATACAGACAGACCGACAGACAGAAAGATCAGATAGGTGTACAGACAGACCAACAGAAAGACAGATCAGATAGGTATACAGACAGACCAACAGACAGACAGATCACATAGGTATACAGACAGACCAACAGATAGACAGATCAGATAGGTATACAGACAGACCAACAGACAGACAGATCAGATAGGTATACAGACAGACCAACAGACAGACAGATCAGATAGGTATACAGACAGAACAACAGACAGACAGATCAGATAGGTATACAGACAGACCAACAGACAGACAGATCAGATAGGTATACAGACAGACAGATCAGATAGGTATACAGACAGACCAACAGACAGACAGATCAGATAGGTATACAGACAGACCAAAAGACAGACAGATCAGATAGGTATACAGACAGACTGATCAGACAGGTATACAGACAGACCAACAGACTGACAGATCAGATAGGTATACAGACAGACCAACAGACAGAAAGATCAAGATAGGTATACAGACAGACCAACAGATAGACAGATCAGATAGGTATACAGACATACCAACAGACAGACAGATCAGATAGGTATACAGACACACCAACAGACAAGCAGATCAGATAGGTATACAGACAGACTGATCAGATAGGTATACAGACAGACCAACAGACAGACAGATCAGATAGGTATACAGACAGACCAACAGACAGACAGTTCAGATAGGTATACAGACAGACCAACAGACAGAAAGATCAGATAGGTATACAGACAGACCAACAGATAGACAGATCAGATAGGTATACAGACAGACCAACAGACAGAAAGATCAGATAGGTATACAGACAGACTGATCAGATAGGTATACAGACAGACCAACAGACAGACAGTTCAGATAGGTATACGAACAGACCCACAGACAGAAAGATCAGATAGGTATACAGACAGACCAACAGACAGAAAGATCAGATAGGTATACAGACAGACCAACAGACAGACAGATCAGATAGGTATACAGACACACCAACAGACAGAAAGATCAGATAGGTATACAGACAGACTGATCAGATAGGTATACAGACAGACCAACAGACAGACAGATCAGATAGGTATACAGACACACCAACAGACAGACAGATCACATAGGTATACAGACAGACTGATCAGATAGGTATACAGAAAGACCAACAGACAGACAGATCAGGTAGGTATACAGACAGACCAACAGACAGAAAGATCAGATAGGTATACAGACAGACCAACAGACAGAAAGATCAGATAGGTATACAGACAGACCAACAGATAGACAGATCAGATAGGTATACAGACAGACCAATAGACAGACAGATCAGAGGGGTATACAGACAGACTGATCAGATAGGTATACAGACAGACCAACAGACAGAAAGATCAGATAGGTATACAGACAGACCAAGAGACAGAAAGATCAGATAGGTATACAGACAGACCAACAGACAGAAAGATCAGATAGGTATACAGACAGACCAACAGATAGACAGATCAGATAGGTATACAGACAGACCAACAGACAGACAGATCAGATAGGTATACAGACACACCAACAGACAGACAGATCAGATAGGTATACAGACAGACTGATCAGATAGGTATACAGACAGACCAACAGACAGAAAGATCAGATAGGTATACAGACAGACCAACAGACAGAAAGATCAGATAGGTATACAGACAGACCAACAGACAGAAAGATCAGATAGGTATACAGACAGACCAACAGACAGACAGATCAGATAGGTATACAGACAGACCAACAGACACACAGATCAGATAGGTATACAGACACACCAACAGACAGACAGATCAGATAGGTATACAGACAGACTGATCAGATAGGTATACAGACAGACCAACAGACAGAGAGATCAGATAGGTATACAGACAGACCAATAGACAGACAGATCAGAGAGGTATACAGACAGACAGATCAGATAGGTATACAGACAGACCAACAGACAGAAAGATCAGATAGGTATACAGACAGACCAACAGACAGAAAGATCAGATAGGTATACAGACAGACCAACAGACAGACAGATCAAGATAGGTATACAGACAGACCAACAGATAGACAGATCAGATAGGTATACAGAAAGACCAACAGACAGACAGATCAGATAGGTATACAGACAGACAGATCAGATAGCTATACAGACAGACCAACAGACAGACAGATCAGATAGGTATACAGACAGACCAAAAGACAGACAGATCAGATAGGTATACAGACAGACTGATCAGATAGGTATACAGACATACCAACAGACAGACAGATCAGATAGGTATACAGACAAACCAACAGACAGACAGATCAGATAGGTATACAGACAGACCAACAGACAGAAAGATCAAGATAGGTATACAGACAGACCAACAGATAGACAGATCAGATAGGTATACAGACAGACCAACAGACAGACAGATCAGATAGGTATACAGACAGACTGATCAGATAGGTATACAGACAGACCAACAGACAGACAGTT
Source organism: Lampris incognitus (assembly GCF_029633865.1). Lineage (NCBI taxonomy): Eukaryota > Metazoa > Chordata > Actinopteri > Lampriformes > Lampridae > Lampris > Lampris incognitus. The sequence continues at coordinate 72,846,426 of NC_079211.1, forward strand.
CAGATAGGTATACGAACAGACCCACAGACAGAAAGATCAGATAGGTATACAGACAGACCAACAGACAGAAAGATCATATAGGTATACAGACAGACCAACAGACAGACAGATCAGATAGGTATACAGACACACCAACAGACAGACAGATCAGATAGGTATACAGACAGACTGATCAGATAGGTATACAGACAGACCAACAGACAGACAGATCAGATAGGTATACAGACACACCAACAGACAGACAGAGCAGATAGGTATACAGACAGACTGATCAGATAGGTATACAGAAAGACCAACAGACAGACAGATCAGGTAGGTATACAGACAGACCAACAGACAGAAAGATCAGATAGGTATACAGACAGACCAACAGACAGAAAGATCAGATAGGTATACAGACAGACCAACAGATAGACAGATCAGATAGGTATACAGACAAACCAATGAACAGACAGATCAGATAGGTATACAGACAGACTGATCAGATAGGTATACAGACAGACCAACAGACAGAAAGATCAGATAGGTATACAGACAGACCAACAGACAGAAAGATCAGATAGGTATACAAACAGACCAACAGATAGACTGATCAGATAGGTATACAAACAGACCAATATACAGACAGATCAGATAGGTATACAGACAGACTGATCAGATAGGTATACAGAAAGACCAAAAGACAGACAGATCAGATAGGTATACAGACAGACTGATCAGATAGGTATACAGACAGACCAACAGACAGAAAGATCAGATAGGTATACAGACAGACCAACAGACAGACAGATCACATAGGTATACAGACAGACTGATCAGATAGGTATACAGAAAGACCAACAGACAGACAGATCAGGTAGGTATACAGACAGACCAACAGACAGAAAGATCAGATAGGTATACAGACAGACCAACAGACAGAAAGATCAGATAGGTATACAGACAGACCAACAGATAGACAGATCAGATAGGTATACAGACAGACCAATAGACAGACAGATCAGAGGGGTATACAGACAGACTGATCAGATAGGTATACAGACAGACCAACAGACAGAAAGATCAGATAGATATACAGACAGACCAAGAGACAGAAAGATCAGATAGGTATACAGACAGACCAACAGACAGAAAGATCAGATAGGTATACAGACAGACCAACAGATAGACAGATCAGATAGGTATACAGACAGACCAACAGACAGACAGATCAGATAGGTATACAGACAGACTGATCAGATAGGTATACAGACACACCAACAGACAGACAGATCAGATAGGTATACAGACACACCAACAGACAGACAGATCACATAGGTATACAGACAGACTGATCAGATAGGTATACAGAAAGACCAACAGACAGACAGATCAGGTAGGTATACAGACAGACCAACAGACAGAAAGATCATATAGGTATACAGACAGACCAACAGACAGAAAGATCAGATAGGTATACAGACAGACCAACAGATAGACAGATCAGATAGGTATACAGACAGACCAATAGACAGACAGATCAGAGGGGTATACAGACAGACTGATCAGATAGGTATACAGACAGACCAACAGACAGAAAGATCAGATAGGTATACAGACAGACCAAGAGACAGAAAGATCAGATAGGTATACAGACAGACCAACAGACAGAAAGATCAGATAGGTATAAAGACAGACCAACAGATAGACAGATCAGATAGGTATACAGACAGACCAACAGACAGACAGATCAGATAGGTATACAGACAGACTGATCAGATAGGTATACAGACACACCAACAGACAGACAGATCAGATAGGTATACAGACAGACTGATCAGATAGGTATACAGACAGACCAACAGACAGAAAGATCAGATAGGTATACAGACAGACCAACAGACAGAAAGATCAGATAGGTATACAGACAGACCAACAGATAGAAAGATCAGATAGGTATACAGACAGACCAACAGACAGACAGATCAGATAGATATACAGACAGACCAACAGACACACAGATCAGATAGGTATACAGACACACCAACAGACAGACAGATCAGATAGGTATACAGACAGACTGATCAGATAGGTATACAGACACACCAACAGACAGACAGATCAGATAGGTATACAGACAGACCAATAGACAGACAGATCAGATAGGTATACAGACAGACAGATCAGATAGGTATACAGACAGACCAACAGACAGAAAGATCAGATAGGTATACAGACAGACCAACAGACAGAAAGATCAGATAGGTATACAGACAGACCAACAGACAGACAGATCAAGATAGGTATACAGACAGACCAACAGATAGACAGATCAGATAGGTATACAGACAGACCAACAGACAGACAGATCAGATAGGTATACAGACAGACCAACAGATAGACAGATCAGATAGGTATACAGACAGACCAATGAACAGACAGATCAGATAGGTATACAGACAGACTGATCAGATAGGTATACAGACAGACCAACAGACAGAAAGATCAGATAGGTATACAGACAGACCAACAGACAGAAAGATCAGATAGGTATACAAACAGACCAACAGATAGACAGATCAGATAGGTATACAAACAGACCAATATACAGACAGATCAGATAGGTATACAGACAGACTGATCAGATAGGTATACAGAAAGACCAACAGACAGACAGATCAGATAGGTATACAGACAGACCAACAGACAGAAAGATCAGATAGGTATACAGACAGACCAACAGACAGACAGATCACATAGGTATACAGACAGACTGATCAGATAGGTATACAGAAAGACCAACAGACAGACAGATCAGGTAGGTATACAGACAGACCAACAGACAGAAAGATCAGATAGGTATACAGACAGACCAACAGACAGAAAGATTAGATAGGTATACAGACAGACCAACAGATAGACAGATCAGATAGGTATACAGACAGACCAATAGACAGACAGATCAGAGGGGTATACAGACAGACTGATCAGATAGGTATACAGACAGACCAACAGACAGAAAGATCAGATAGATATACAGACAGACCAAGAGACAGAAAGATCAGATAGGTATACAGACAGACCAACAGACAGAAAGATCAGATAGGTATACAGACAGACTAACAGATAGACAGATCAGATAGGTATACAGACAGACCAATAGACAGACAGATCAGAGGGGTATACAGACAGACTGATCAGATAGGTATACAGACAGACCAACAGACAGAAAGATCAGATAGGTATACAGACAGACCAAGAGACAGAAAGATCAGATAGGTATACAGACAGACCAACAGACAGAAAGATCAGATAGGTATACAGACAGACCAACAGATAGACAGATCAGATAGGTATACAGACAGACCAACAGACAGACAGATCAGATAGGTATACAGACAGACTGATCAGATAGGTATACAGACACACCAACAGACAGACAGATCAGATAGGTATACAGACAGACTGATCAGATAGGTATACAGACAGACCAACAGACAGAAAGATCAGATAGGTATACAGACAGACCAACAGACAGAAAGATCAGATAGGTATACAGACAGACCAACAGACAGAAAGATCAGATAGGTATACAGACAGACCAACAGACAGACAGATCAGATAGGTATACAGACAGACCAACAGACACACAGATCAGATAGGTATACAGACACACCAACAGACAGACAGATCAGATAGGTATACAGACAGACTGATCAGATAGGTATACAGACAGACCAACAGACAGACAGATCAGATAGGTATACAGACAGACCAATAGACAGACAGATCAGATAGGTATACAGACAGACAGATCAGATAGGTATACAGACAGACCAACAGACAGAAAGATCAGATAGGTATACAGACAGACCAACAGACAGAAAGATCAGATAGGTATACAGACAGACCAACAGACAGACAGATCAAGATAGGTATACAGACAGACCAACAGACAGACAGATCAGATAGGTATACAGACAGACCAAAAGACAGACAGATCAGATAGGTATACAGACAGACTGATCAGATAGGTATACAGACATACCAACAGACAGACAGATCAGATAGGTATACAGACAAACCAACAGACAGACAGATCAGATAGGTATACAGACAGACCAACAGACAGAAAGATCAAGATAGGTATACAGACAGACCAACAGATAGACAGATCAGATAGGTATACAGACAGACCAACAGACAGACAGATCAGATAGGTATACAGACAGACTGATCAGATAGGTATACAGACAGACCAACAGACAGACAGTTCAGATAGGTATACGAACAGACCCACAGACAGAAAGATCAGATAGGTATACAGACAGACTGATCAGATAGGTATACAGACAGACCAACAGACAGACAGATCAGATAGGTATACAGACAGACCAAAAGACAGACAGATCAGATAGGTATACAGACAGACTGATCAGATAGGTATACAGACATACCAACAGACAGACAGATCAGATAGGTATACAGACAAACCAACAGACAGACAGATCAGATAGGTATACAGACAGACCAACAGACAGAAAGATCAAGATAGGTATACAGACAGACCAACAGATAGACAGATCAGATAGGTATACAGACAGACCAACAGACAGACAGATCAGATAGGTATACAGACAGACTGATCAGATAGGTATACAGACAGACCAACAGACAGACAGTTCAGATAGGTATACGAACAGACCCACAGACAGAAAGATCAGATAGGTATACAGACAGACCAACAGACAGAAAGATCAGATAGGTATACAGACAGACCAACAGACAGACAGATCAGATAGGTATACAGACACACCAACAGACAGACAGATCAGATAGGTATACAGACAGACTGATCAGATAGGTATACAGACAGACCAACAGACAGACAGATCAGATAGGTATACAGACACACCAACAGACAGACAGAGCAGATAGGTATACAGACAGACTGATCAGATAGGTATACAGAAAGACCAACAGACAGACAGATCAGGTAGGTATACAGACAGACCAACAGACAGAAAGATCAGATAGGTATGCAGACAGACCAACAGATAGACAGATCAGATAGGTATACAGACAGACCAATGAACAGACAGATCAGATAGGTATACAGACAGACTGATCAGATAGGTATACAGACAGACCAACAGACAGAAAGATCAGATAGGTATACAGACAGACCAACAGACAGAAAGATCAGATAGGTATACAAACAGACCAACAGATAGACAGATCAGATAGGTATACAAACAGACCAATATACAGACAGATCAGATAGGTATACAGACAGACTGATCAGATAGGTATACAGAAAGACCAACAGACAGACAGATCAGGTAGGTATACAGACAGACCAACAGACAGAAAGATCAGATAGGTATACAGACAGACCAACAGACAGAAAGATCAGATAGGTATACAGACAGACCAACAGATAGACAGATCAGATAGGTATACAGACAGACCAATAGACAGACAGATCAGAGGGGTATACAGACAGACTGATCAGATAGGTATACAGACAGACCAACAGACAGAAAGATCAGATAGATATACAGACAGACCAAGAGACAGAAAGATCAGATAGGTATACAGACAGACCAACAGACAGAAAGATCAGATAGGTATACAGACAGACCAACAGATAGACAGATCAGATAGGTATACAGACAGACCAACAGACAGACAGATCAGATAGGTATACAGACAGACTGATCAGATAGGTATACAGACACACCAACAGACAGACAGATCAGATAGGTATACAGACAGACTGATCAGATAGGTATACAGACAGACCAACAGACAGACAGATCAGATAGGTATACAGACAGACCAACAGACAGAAAGATCAGATAGGTATACAGACAGACCAACAGACAAAAAGATCAGATAGGTATACAGACAGACCAACAGACAGACAGATCAGATAGGTATACAGACAGACCAGCAGACACACAGATCAGATAGGTATATAGACACACCAACAGACAGACAGATCAGATAGGTATACAGACAGACTGATCAGATAGGTATACAGACAGACCAACAGACAGACAGATCAGATAGGTATACAGACACACCAACAGACAGACAGATCAGATAGGTATACAGACAGACTGATCAGATAGGTATACAGACAGACCAACAGACAGACAGATCAGATAGGTATACAGACAGACCAACAGACAGAAAGATCAGATAGGTATACAGACAGACCAACAGACAGAAAGATCAGATAGGTATACAGACAGACCAACAGACAGAAAGATCAGATAGGTATACAGACAGACCAACAGACAGACAGATCAGATAGGTATACAGACAGACCAAAAGACACACAGATCAGATAGGTATACAGACACACCAACAGACTGACAGATCAGATAGGTATACAGACAGACTGATCAGATAGGTATACAGACAGACCAACAGACAGACAGATCAGATAGGTATACAGACAGACCAATAGACAGACAGATCAGATAGGTATACAGACAGACAGATCAGATAGGTATACAGACAAACCAACAGACAGAAAGATCAGATAGGTATACAGACAGACCAACAGACAGAAAGATCAGATAGGTATACAGACAGACCAACAGACAGACAGATCAGATAGGTATACAGACAGAACAACAGACAGACAGATCAGATAGGTATACAGACAGACCAACAGACAGACAGATCAGATAGGTATACAGACAAACAGATCAGATAGCTATACAGACAGACCAACAGACAGACAGATCAGATAGGTATACAGACAGACCAAAAGACAGACAGATCAGATAGGTATACAGACAGACTGATCAGATAGGTATACAGACAGACCAACAGACAGACAGATCAGATAGGTATACAGACAAACCAACAGACAGACAGATCAGATAGGTATACAGACAGACCAACAGACAGAAAGATCAAGATAGGTATACAGACAGACCAACAGATAGACAGATCAGATAGGTATACAGACAGACCAACAGACAGACAGATCAGATAGGTATACAGACAGACTGATCAGATAGGTATACAGACAGACCAAAAGACAGACAGTTCAGATAGGTATACGAACAGACCCACAGACAGAAAGATTAGATAGGTATACAGACAGACCAACAGACAGAAAGATCAGATAGGTATACAGACAGACCAACAGACAGACAGATCAGATAGGTATACAGACACACCAACAGACAGACAGATCAGATAGGTATACAGACAGACTGATCAGATAGGTATACAGACAGACCAACAGACAGACAGATCAGATAGGTATACAGACACACCAACAGACAGACAGATCAGATAGGTATACAGACAGACTGATCAGATAGGTATACAGAAAGACCAACAGACAGACAGATCAGGTAGGTATACAGACAGACCAACAGACAGAAAGATCAGATAGGTATACAGACAGACCAACAGACAGAAAGATCAGATAGGTATACAGACAGACCAAGAGACAGACAGATCAGATAGGTATACAGACAGACCAACAGACAGACAGATCAGATAGGTATACAGACAGACCAACAGACAGAAATATCAGATAGGTATACAGACAGACCAACAGACAGAAAGATCAGATAGGTATACAGACAGACCGACAGACAGAAAGATCAGATAGGTGTACAGACAGACCAACAGACAGACAGATCAGATAGGTATACAGACAGACTGATCAGATAGGTATACAGTCAGACCAACATTCAGACAGATCAGATAGGTATACAGACAGACCAACGGACAGAAAGATCAGATAGGTATATAGACAGACATACAGACAGACAGATCAGATAGGTATACAGACAGAAAAACAGACAGACAGATCAGATAGGTATACAGACAGACCAACAGACAGAAAGATCAGATAGGTATACAGACAGACCAACAGACAGACAGATCAGATAGGTATACAGACAGACCACTAGACACACAGATCAGATAGGTATACAGACACAACAACAGACAGACAGATCTGATAGGTATACAGACAGACTGATCAGATAGGTATACAGACAGACCAACAGACAGACAGATCAGATAGGTATACAGACAGACCAATAGACAGACAGATCAGATAGGTATACAGACAGACAGATCAGATAGGTATACAGACAGACCAACAGACAGACAGATCAGATAGGTATACAGACAGACAGATCAGATAGGTATACAGACAGACCAACAGATAGACAGATCAGATAGGTATACAGACAGACCAACAGACAGAAAGATCAGATAGGTATACAGACAGACCAACAGACAGAAAGATCAGATAGGTATACAGACAGAACAACAGACAGAAGGATCACATAGGTATACAGACAGACCAACAGACAGACAGATCAGATAGGTATACAGACAGACCAACAGACAGAAAGATCAGATAGGTATACAGACAGACCAACAGACAGAAAGATCAGATAGGTATACAGACAGACCAACAGACAGACAGATCAGATAGGTATACAGACAGAACAACAGACAGACAGATCAGATAGGTATACAGACAGACCAACAGACAGACAGATCAGATAGGTATACAGACAGACAGATCAGATAGTTATACAGACAGACCAACAGACAGACAGATCAGATAGGTATACAGACAGACCAAAAGACAGACAGATCAGAGGGGTATACAGACAGACTGATCAGATAGGTATACAGACAGACCAACAGACAGAAAGATCAGATAGGTATACAGACAGACCAACAGACAGAAAGATCAGATAGGTATACAGACAGACCAACAGACAGAAAGATCAGATAGGTATACAGACAGACCAACAGATAGACAGATCAGATAGGTATACAGACAGACCAACAGACAGACAGATCAGATAGGTATACAGACAGACTGATCAGATAGGTATACAGACACACCAACAGACAGACAGATCAGATAGGTATACAGACAGACTGATCAGATAGGTATACAGACAGACCAACAGACAGACAGATCAGATAGGTATACAGACAGACCAACAGACAGAAAGATCAGATAGGTATACAGACAGACCAACAGACAGAAAGATCAGATAGGTATACAGACAGACCAACAGACAGACAGATCAGATAGGTATACAGACAGACCAGCAGACACACAGATCAGATAGGTATATAGACACACCAACAGACAGACAGATCAGATAGGTATACAGACAGACTGATCAGATAGGTATACAGACAGACCAAAAGACAGACAGATCAGATAGGTATACAGACACACCAACAGACAGACAGATCAGATAGGTATACAGACAGACTGATCAGATAGGTATACAGACAGACCAACAGACAGACAGATCAGATAGGTATACAGACAGACCAACAGACAGAAAGATCAGATAGGTATACAGACAGACCAACAGACAGAAAGATCAGATAGGTATACAGACAGACCAACAGACAGAAAGATCAGATAGGTATACAGACAGACCAACAGACAGACAGATCAGATAGGTATACAGACAAAACAACAGACAGACAGATCAGATAGGTATACAGACAGACCAACAGACAGAAAGATCAGATAGGTATACAGACAGACAGATCAGATAGCTATACAGACAGACCAACAGACAGACAGATCAGATAGGTATACAGACAGACCAAAAGACAGACAGATCAGATAGGTATACAGACAGACTGATCAGATAGGTATACAGACATACCAACAGACAGACAGATCAGATAGGTATACAGACAGACCAACAGACAGAGAGATCAAGATAGGTATACAGACAGACCAACAGATAGACAGATCAGATAGGTATACAGACAGACCAACAGACAGACAGATCAGATAGGTATACAGACAGACTGATCAGATAGGTATACAGACAGACCAACAGACAGACAGTTCAGATAGGTATACGAACAGACCCACAGACAGAAAGATCAGATAGGTATACAGACAGACCAACAGACAGAAAGATCAGATAGGTATACAGACAGACCAACAGACAGACAGATCAGATAGGTATACAGACACACCAACAGACAGACAGATCAGATAGGTATACAGACAGACTGATCAGATAGGTATACAGACAGACCAACAGACAGACAGATCAGATAGGTATACAGACACAACCAACAGACAGACAGATCAGATAGGTATACAGACAGACTGATCAGATAGGTATACAGAAAGACCAACAGACAGACAGATCAGGTAGGTATACAGACAGACCAACAGACAGAAAGATCAGATAGGTATACAGACAGACCAACAGACAGAAAGATCAGATAGGTATACAGACAGACCAACAGATAGACAGATCAGATAGGTATACAGACAGACCAATGAACAGACAGATCAGATAGGTATACAGACAGACTGATCAGATAGGTATACAGACAGACCAACAGACAGAAAGATCAGATAGGTATACAGACAGACCAACAGACAGAAAGATCAGATAGGTATACAGACAGACCAACAGATAGACAGATCAGATAGGTATACAAACAGACCAATATACAGTGAGATCAGATAGGTATACAGACAGACTGATCAGATAGGTATACAGAAAGACCAACAGACAGACAGATCAGGTAGGTATACAGACAGACCAACAGACAGAAAGATCAGATAGGTATACAGACAGACCAACAGACAGAAAGATCAGATAGGCATACAGACAGACCAACAGATAGACAGATCAGATAGGTATACAGACCGACCAATAGACAGACAGATCAGAGGGGTATACAGACAGACTGATCAGATAGGTATACAGACAGACCAACAGACAGAAAGATCAGATAGGTATACAGACCGACCAATAGACAGACAGATCAGATAGGTATACAGACAGACTGATCAGATAGGTATACAAACACACCAACAGACAGACAGATCAGATAGGTATACAGACAGACTGATCAGATAGGTATACAGACAGACCAACAGACAGACAGATCAGATAGGTATACAGACAGACCAACAGACAGAAAGATCAGATAGGTATACAGACAGACCAACAGACAGAAAGATCAGATAGGTATACAGACAGACCAACAGACAGACAGATCAGATAGGTATACAGACAGACCAGCAGACACACAGATCAGATAGGTATATAGACACACCAACAGACAGACAGATCAGATAGGTATACAGACAGACTGATCAGATAGGTATACAGACAAACCAACAGACAGACAGATCAGATAGGTATACAGACACACCAACAGACAGACAGATCAGATAGGTATACAGACAGACTGATCAGATAGGTATACAGACAGACCAACAGACAGACAGATCAGATAGGTATACAGACAGACCAACAGACAGAAAGATCAGATAGGTATACAGACAGACCAACAGACAGAAAGATCAGATAGGTATACAGACAGACCAACAGACAGAAAGATCAGATAGGTATACAGACAGACCAACAGACAGACAGATCAGATAGGTATACAGACAGACCAACAGACACACAGATCAGATAGGTATACAGACACACCAACAGACAGACAGATCAGATAGGTATACAGACAGACTGATCAGATAGGTATACAGACAGACCAACAGACAGACAGATCAGATAGGTATACAGACAGACCAATAGACAGACAGATCAGATAGGTATACAGACAGAAAGATCAGATAGGTATACAGACAGACCAACAGACAGACAGATCAGATAGGTATACAGACAGACCAATAGACAGACAGATCAGACAGGTATACAGACAGACAGATCAGATAGGTATACAGACAGACCAATAGACAGACAGATCAGATAGGTATACAGACAGACAGATCAGATAGGTATACAGACAGACCAACAGACAGAAAGATCAGATAGGTATACAGACAGACCAACAGACAGACAGATCAGATAGGTATACAGACAGAACAACAAACAGACAGATCAGATAGGTATACAGACAGACCAACAGACAGACAGATCAGATAGGTATACAGACAAACAGATCAGATAGCTATACAGACAGACCAACAGACAGACAGATCAGATAGGTATACAGACAGACCAAAAGACAGACAGATCAGATAGGTATACAGACAGACTGATCAGATAGGTATACAGACAGACCAACAGACAGACAGATCAGATAGGTATACAGACAAACCAACAGACAGACAGATCAGATAGGTATACAGACAGACCAACAGACAGAAAGATCAATATAGGTATACAGACAGACCAACAGATAGACAGATCAGATAGGTATACAGACAGAACAACAGACAGACAGATCAGATAGGTATACAGACAGACTGATCAGATAGGTATACAGACAGACCAACAGATAGACAGATCAGATAGGTATACAGACAGAACAACAGACAGACAGATCAGATAGGTATACAGACAGACTGATCAGATAGGTATACAGACAGACCAACAGACAGAAAGATCAGATAGGTATACAGACAGACCAACAGATAGACAGATCAGATAGGTATACAGACAGACCAATGAACAGACAGATCAGATAGGTATACAGACAGACTGATCAGATAGGTATACAGACAGACCAACAGACAGAAAGATCAGATAGGTATACAGACAGACCAACAGACAGAAAGATCAGATAGGTATACAGACAGACCAACAGATAGACAGATCAGATAGGTATACAAACAGACCAATATACAGACAGATCAGATAGGTATACAGACAGACTGATCAGATAGGTATACAGACAGTCCAACAGACAGACAGATCAGATAGGTATACAGACAGACCAACAGACAGAAAGATCAGATAGGTATACAGACAGACCAAGAGACAGACAGATCAGATAGGTATACAGACAGACCAACAGACAGACAGATCAGATAGGTATACAGACAGACCAACAGACAGAAATATCAGATAAGTATACAGACAGACCAACAGACAGAAAGATCAGATAGGTATACAGACAGACCGACAGACAGAAAGATCAGATAGGTGTACAGACAGACCAACAGACAGACAGATCAGATAGGTATACAGACAGACTGATCAGATAGGTATACAGACAGACCAACATTCAGACAGATCAGATAGGTATACAGACAGACCAACGGACAGAAAGATCAGATAGGTATACAGACAGACATACAGACAGACAGATCAGATAGGTATACAGACAGACCAACAGACAGAAAGATCAGATAGGTATACAGACAGACCAACAGACAGACAGATCAGATAGGTATACAGACAGACCAACAGACACACAGATCAGATAGGTATACAGACACAACAACAGACAGACAGATCTGATAGGTATACAGACAGACTGATCAGATAGGTATACAGACAGACCAACAGACAGACAGATCAGACAGGTATACAGACAGACCAACAGATAGACAGATCAGATAGGTATACAGACAGACCAACAGACAGACAGATCACATAGGTATACAGACAGACCAACAGATAGACAGATCAGATAGGTATACAGACAGACCAACAGACAGACAGATCAGATAGGTATACAGACAGACCAACAGACAGACAGATCAGATAGGTATACAGACAGAACAACAGACAGACAGATCAGATAGGTATACAGACAGACCAACAGACAGACAGATCAGATAGGTATACAGACAGACAGATCAGATAGGTATACAGACAAACCAACAGACAGACAGATCAGATAGGTATACAGACAGACCAACAGACAGAAAGATCAAGATAGGTATACAGACAGACCAACAGATAGACAGATCAGATAGGTATACAGACAGACCAACAGACAGAAAGATCAGATAGGTATACAGACAGACTGATCAGATAGGTATACAGACAGCCCAACAGACAGACAGTTCAGATAGGTATACGAACAGACCCACAGACAGAAAGATCAGATAGGTATACAGACAGACCAACAGACAGAAAGATCAGATAGGTATACAGACAAACCAACAGACAGACAGATCAGATAGGTATACAGACACACCAACAGACAGACAGATCAGATAGGTATACAGACAGACCAACAGACAGACAGATCAGATAGGTATACAGATAGACCAACAGACAGAAAGATCAGATAGGTATACAGACAGACCAACAGACAGAAAGATCAGATAGGTATACAGACAGACCAACAGACAGACAGATCAGATAGGTATACAGACAGACAGATCAGATAGGTATACAGACAGACCAACAGACAGACAGATCAGATAGGTATACAGACAGACTTACAGAGAGAAAGATCAGATAGGTATACAGACAGACCAACAGACAGAAAGATCAGATAGGTATACAGACAGACCAACAGACAGAAAGATCAGATAGGTATACAGACAGACCAACAGACAGAAAGATCAGATAGGTGTACAGACAGACCAACAGAAAGACAGATCAGATAGGTATACAGACAGACCAACAGACAGACAGATCACATAGGTATACAGACAGACCAACAGATAGACAGATCAGATAGGTATACAGACAGACCAACAGACAGACAGATCAGATAGGTATACAGACAGACCAACAGACAGACAGATCAGATAGGTATACAGACAGAACAACAGACAGACAGATCAGATAGGTATACAGACAGACCAACAGACAGACAGATCAGATAGGTATACAGACAGACAGATCAGATAGGTATACAGACAAACCAACAGACAGACAGATCAGATAGGTATACAGACAGACCAACAGACAGAAAGATCAAGATAGGTATACAGACAGACCAACAGATAGACAGATCAGATAGGTATACAGACAGACCAACAGACAGAAAGATCAGATAGGTATACAGACAGACCAAGAGACAGACAGATCAGATAGGTATACAGACAGACCAACAGACAGACAGATCAGATAGGTATACAGACAGACCAACAGACAGAAATATCAGATAGGTATACAGACAGACCAACAGACAGAAAGATCAGATAGGTATACAGACAGACCGACAGACAGAAAGATCAGATAGGTGTACAGACAGACCAACAGACAGACAGATCAGATAGGTATACAGACAGACTGATCAGATAGGTATACAGTCAGACCAACATTCAGACAGATCAGATAGGTATACAGACAGACCAACGGACAGAAAGATCAGATAGGTATATAGACAGACATACAGACAGACAGATCAGATAGGTATACAGACAGAAAAACAGACAGACAGATCAGATAGGTATACAGACAGACCAACAGACAGAAAGATCAGATAGGTATACAGACAGACCAACAGACAGACAGATCAGATAGGTATACAGACAGACCACTAGACACACAGATCAGATAGGTATACAGACACAACAACAGACAGACAGATCTGATAGGTATACAGACAGACTGATCAGATAGGTATACAGACAGACCAACAGACAGACAGATCAGATAGGTATACAGACAGACCAATAGACAGACAGATCAGATAGGTATACAGACAGACAGATCAGATAGGTATACAGACAGACCAACAGACAGACAGATCAGATAGGTATACAGACAGACAGATCAGATAGGTATACAGACAGACCAACAGATAGACAGATCAGATAGGTATACAGACAGACCAACAGACAGAAAGATCAGATAGGTATACAGACAGACCAACAGACAGAAAGATCAGATAGGTATACAGACAGAACAACAGACAGAAGGATCACATAGGTATACAGACAGACCAACAGACAGACAGATCAGATAGGTATACAGACAGACCAACAGACAGAAAGATCAGATAGGTATACAGACAGACCAACAGACAGAAAGATCAGATAGGTATACAGACAGACCAACAGACAGACAGATCAGATAGGTATACAGACAGAACAACAGACAGACAGATCAGATAGGTATACAGACAGACCAACAGACAGACAGATCAGATAGGTATACAGACAGACAGATCAGATAGTTATACAGACAGACCAACAGACAGACAGATCAGATAGGTATACAGACAGACCAAAAGACAGACAGATCAGAGGGGTATACAGACAGACTGATCAGATAGGTATACAGACAGACCAACAGACAGAAAGATCAGATAGGTATACAGACAGACCAACAGACAGAAAGATCAGATAGGTATACAGACAGACCAACAGACAGAAAGATCAGATAGGTATACAGACAGACCAACAGATAGACAGATCAGATAGGTATACAGACAGACCAACAGACAGACAGATCAGATAGGTATACAGACAGACTGATCAGATAGGTATACAGACACACCAACAGACAGACAGATCAGATAGGTATACAGACAGACTGATCAGATAGGTATACAGACAGACCAACAGACAGACAGATCAGATAGGTATACAGACAGACCAACAGACAGAAAGATCAGATAGGTATACAGACAGACCAACAGACAGAAAGATCAGATAGGTATACAGACAGACCAACAGACAGACAGATCAGATAGGTATACAGACAGACCAGCAGACACACAGATCAGATAGGTATATAGACACACCAACAGACAGACAGATCAGATAGGTATACAGACAGACTGATCAGATAGGTATACAGACAGACCAAAAGACAGACAGATCAGATAGGTATACAGACACACCAACAGACAGACAGATCAGATAGGTATACAGACAGACTGATCAGATAGGTATACAGACAGACCAACAGACAGACAGATCAGATAGGTATACAGACAGACCAACAGACAGAAAGATCAGATAGGTATACAGACAGACCAACAGACAGAAAGATCAGATAGGTATACAGACAGACCAACAGACAGAAAGATCAGATAGGTATACAGACAGACCAACAGACAGACAGATCAGATAGGTATACAGACAAAACAACAGACAGACAGATCAGATAGGTATACAGACAGACCAACAGACAGAAAGATCAGATAGGTATACAGACAGACAGATCAGATAGCTATACAGACAGACCAACAGACAGACAGATCAGATAGGTATACAGACAGACCAAAAGACAGACAGATCAGATAGGTATACAGACAGACTGATCAGATAGGTATACAGACATACCAACAGACAGACAGATCAGATAGGTATACAGACAGACCAACAGACAGAAAGATCAAGATAGGTATACAGACAGACCAACAGATAGACAGATCAGATAGGTATACAGACAGACCAACAGACAGACAGATCAGATAGGTATACAGACAGACTGATCAGATAGGTATACAGACAGACCAACAGACAGACAGTTCAGATAGGTATACGAACAGACCCACAGACAGAAAGATCAGATAGGTATACAGACAGACCAACAGACAGAAAGATCAGATAGGTATACAGACAGACCAACAGACAGACAGATCAGATAGGTATACAGACACACCAACAGACAGACAGATCAGATAGGTATACAGACAGACTGATCAGATAGGTATACAGACAGACCAACAGACAGACAGATCAGATAGGTATACAGACACAACCAACAGACAGACAGATCAGATAGGTATACAGACAGACTGATCAGATAGGTATACAGAAAGACCAACAGACAGACAGATCAGGTAGGTATACAGACAGACCAACAGACAGAAAGATCAGATAGGTATACAGACAGACCAACAGACAGAAAGATCAGATAGGTATACAGACAGACCAACAGATAGACAGATCAGATAGGTATACAGACAGACCAATGAACAGACAGATCAGATAGGTATACAGACAGACTGATCAGATAGGTATACAGACAGACCAACAGACAGAAAGATCAGATAGGTATACAGACAGACCAACAGACAGAAAGATCAGATAGGTATACAGACAGACCAACAGATAGACAGATCAGATAGGTATACAAACAGACCAATATACAGTGAGATCAGATAGGTATACAGACAGACTGATCAGATAGGTATACAGAAAGACCAACAGACAGACAGATCAGGTAGGTATACAGACAGACCAACAGACAGAAAGATCAGATAGGTATACAGACAGACCAACAGACAGAAAGATCAGATAGGCATACAGACAGACCAACAGATAGACAGATCAGATAGGTATACAGACCGACCAATAGACAGACAGATCAGAGGGGTATACAGACAGACTGATCAGATAGGTATACAGACAGACCAACAGACAGAAAGATCAGATAGGTATACAGACCGACCAATAGACAGACAGATCAGATAGGTATACAGACAGACTGATCAGATAGGTATACAAACACACCAACAGACAGACAGATCAGATAGGTATACAGACAGACTGATCAGATAGGTATACAGACAGACCAACAGACAGACAGATCAGATAGGTATACAGACAGACCAACAGACAGAAAGATCAGATAGGTATACAGACAGACCAACAGACAGAAAGATCAGATAGGTATACAGACAGACCAACAGACAGACAGATCAGATAGGTATACAGACAGACCAGCAGACACACAGATCAGATAGGTATATAGACACACCAACAGACAGACAGATCAGATAGGTATACAGACAGACTGATCAGATAGGTATACAGACAAACCAACAGACAGACAGATCAGATAGGTATACAGACACACCAACAGACAGACAGATCAGATAGGTATACAGACAGACTGATCAGATAGGTATATAGACAGACCAACAGACAGACAGATCAGATAGGTATACAGACAGACCAACAGACAGAAAGATCAGATAGGTATACAGACAGACCAACAGACAGAAAGATCAGATAGGTATACAGACAGACCAACAGACAGAAAGATCAGATAGGTATACAGACAGACCAACAGACAGACAGATCAGATAGGTATACAGACAGACCAACAGACACACAGATCAGATAGGTATACAGACACACCAACAGACAGACAGATCAGATAGGTATACAGACAGACTGATCAGATAGGTATACAGACAGACCAACAGACAGACAGATCAGATAGGTATACAGACAGACCAATAGACAGACAGATCAGATAGGTATACAGACAGAAAGATCAGATAGGTATACAGACAGACCAACAGACAGACAGATCAGATAGGTATACAGACAGACCAATAGACAGACAGATCAGACAGGTATACAGACAGACAGATCAGATAGGTATACAGACAGACCAATAGACAGACAGATCAGATAGGTATACAGACAGACAGATCAGATAGGTATACAGACAGACCAACAGACAGAAAGATCAGATAGGTATACAGACAGACCAACAGACAGACAGATCAGATAGGTATACAGACAGAACAACAGACAGACAGATCAGATAGGTATACAGACAGACCAACAGACAGACAGATCAGATAGGTATACAGACAAACAGATCAGATAGCTATACAGACAGACCAACAGACAGACAGATCAGATAGGTATACAGACAGACCAAAAGACAGACAGATCAGATAGGTATACAGACAGACTGATCAGATAGGTATACAGACAGACCAACAGACAGACAGATCAGATAGGTATACAGACAAACCAACAGACAGACAGATCAGATAGGTATACAGACAGACCAACAGACAGAAAGATCAATATAGGTATACAGACAGACCAACAGATAGACAGATCAGATAGGTATACAGACAGAACAACAGACAGACAGATCAGATAGGTATACAGACAGACTGATCAGATAGGTATACAGACAGACCAACAGATAGACAGATCAGATAGGTATACAGACAGAACAACAGACAGACAGATCAGATAGGTATACAGACAGACTGATCAGATAGGTATACAGACAGACCAACAGACAGAAAGATCAGATAGGTATACAGACAGACCAACAGATAGACAGATCAGATAGGTATACAGACAGACCAATGAACAGACAGATCAGATAGGTATACAGACAGACTGATCAGATAGGTATACAGACAGACCAACAGACAGAAAGATCAGATAGGTATACAGACAGACCAACAGACAGAAAGATCAGATAGGTATACAGACAGACCAACAGATAGACAGATCAGATAGGTATACAAACAGACCAATATACAGACAGATCAGATAGGTATACAGACAGACTGATCAGATAGGTATACAGACAGTCCAACAGACAGACAGATCAGATAGGTATACAGACAGACCAACAGACAGAAAGATCAGATAGGTATACAGACAGACCAACAGACAGAAATATCAGATAGGTATACAGACAGACCGACAGACAGAAAGATCAGATAGGTGTACAGACAGACCGACAGACAGAAAGATCAGATAGGTGTACAGACAGACCAACAGACAGACAGATCAGATAGGTATACAGACAGACTGATCAGATAGGTATACAGACAGACCAACATTCAGACAGATCAGATAGGTATACAGACAGACCAACGGACAGAAAGATCAGATAGGTATACAGACAGACATACAGACAGACAGATCAGATAGGTATACAGACAGACCAACAGACAGAAAGATCAGATAGGTATACAGACAGACCAACAGACAGACAGATCAGATAGGTATACAGACAGACCAACAGACACACAGATCAGATAGGTATACAGACACAACAACAGACAGACAGATCTGATAGGTATACAGACAGACTGATCAGATAGGTATACAGACAGACCAACAGACAGACAGATCAGACAGGTATACAGACAGACCAACAGATAGACAGATCAGATAGGTATACAGACAGACCAACAGACAGACAGATCACATAGGTATACAGACAGACCAACAGATAGACAGATCAGATAGGTATACAGACAGACCAACAGACAGACAGATCAGATAGGTATACAGACAGACCAACAGACAGACAGATCAGATAGGTATACAGACAGAACAACAGACAGACAGATCAGATAGGTATACAGACAGACCAACAGACAGACAGATCAGATAGGTATACAGACAGACAGATCAGATAGGTATACAGACAAACCAACAGACAGACAGATCAGATAGGTATACAGACAGACCAACAGACAGAAAGATCAAGATAGGTATACAGACAGACCAACAGATAGACAGATCAGATAGGTATACAGACAGACCAACAGACAGAAAGATCAGATAGGTATACAGACAGACTGATCAGATAGGTATACAGACAGCCCAACAGACAGACAGTTCAGATAGGTATACGAACAGACCCACAGACAGAAAGATCAGATAGGTATACAGACAGACCAACAGACAGAAAGATCAGATAGGTATACAGACAAACCAACAGACAGACAGATCAGATAGGTATACAGACACACCAACAGACAGACAGATCAGATAGGTATACAGACAGACCAACAGACAGACAGATCAGATAGGTATACAGATAGACCAACAGACAGAAAGATCAGATAGGTATACAGACAGACCAACAGACAGAAAGATCAGATAGGTATACAGACAGACCAACAGACAGACAGATCAGATAGGTATACAGACAGACAGATCAGATAGGTATACAGACAGACCAACAGACAGACAGATCAGATAGGTATACAGACAGACTTACAGAGAGAAAGATCAGATAGGTATACAGACAGACCAACAGACAGAAAGATCAGATAGGTATACAGACAGACCAACAGACAGAAAGATCAGATAGGTATACAGACAGACCAACAGACAGAAAGATCAGATAGGTGTACAGACAGACCAACAGAAAGACAGATCAGATAGGTATACAGACAGACCAACAGACAGACAGATCACATAGGTATACAGACAGACCAACAGATAGACAGATCAGATAGGTATACAGACAGACCAACAGACAGACAGATCAGATAGGTATACAGACAGACCAACAGACAGACAGATCAGATAGGTATACAGACAGAACAACAGACAGACAGATCAGATAGGTATACAGACAGACCAACAGACAGACAGATCAGATAGGTATACAGACAGACAGATCAGATAGGTATACAGACAAACCAACAGACAGACAGATCAGATAGGTATACAGACAGACCAACAGACAGAAAGATCAAGATAGGTATACAGACAGACCAACAGATAGACAGATCAGATAGGTATACAGACAGACCAACAGACAGAAAGATCAGATAGGTATACAGACAGACTGATCAGATAGGTATACAGACAGCCCAACAGACAGACAGTTCAGATAGGTATACGAACAGACCCACAGACAGAAAGATCAGATAGGTATACAGACAGACCAACAGACAGAAAGATCAGATAGGTATACAGACAGACCAACAGACAGACAGATCAGATAGGTATACAGACACACCAACAGACAGACAGATCAGATAGGTATACAGACAGACTGATCAGATAGGTATACAGACAGACCAACAGACAGACAGATCAGATAGGTATACAGACACACCAACAGACCGACAGATCACATAGGTATACAGACAGACTGATCAGATAGGTATACAGACAGACCAACAGACAGACAGATCAGATAGGTATACAGACAGACCAACAGACAGAAAGATCAGATAGGTATACAGACAGACCAACAGACAGAAAGATCAGATAGGTATACAGACAGACCAACAGACAGAAAGATCAGATTGGTATACAGACAGACCAACAGATAGACAGATCAGATAGGTATACAGACAGACCAACAGACAAACAGATCAGATAGGTATACAGACAGACTGATCAGATAGGTATACAGACAGACCAACAGACAGAAAGATCAGATTGGTATACAGACAGACCAACAGACAGAAAGATCAGATAGGTATACAGACAGACCAACAGATAGACAGATCAGATAGGTATACAGACAGACCAACAGACAAACAGATCAGATAGGTATACAGACAGACTGATCAGATAGGTATACAGACACACCAACAGACAGACAGATCAGATAGGTATACAGACAGACTGATCAGATAGGTATACAGACAGACCAACAGACAGACAGATCAGATAGGTATACAGACAGACCAACAGACAGAAAGATCAAATAGGTATACAGACAGACCAACAGACAGAAAGATCAGATAGGTATACAGACAGACCAACAGAAAGACAGATCAGATAGGTATACAGACAGACCAACAGACACACAGATCAGATAGGTATACAGACACACCAACAGACAGACAGATCAGATAGGTATACAGACAGACTGATCAGATAGCTATACAGACAGACCAACAGACAGACAGATCAGATAGGTATACAGACACACCAACAGACAGACGGATCAGATAGGTATACAGACAGACTGATCAGATAGGTATACAGACACACCAACAGACAGACAGATCAGATAGGTATACAGACAGACTGATCAGATAGGTATACAGACAGACCAACAGACAGACAGATCAGATAGGTATACAGACAGACCAACAGACAGAAAGATCAAATAGGTATACAGACAGACCAACAGACAGAAAGATCAGATAGGTATACAGACAGACCAACAGAAAGACAGATCAGATAGGTATACAGACAGACCAACAGACACACAGATCAGATAGGTATACAGACACACCAAACAGACAGACAGATCAGATAGGTATACAGACAGACTGATCAGATAGCTATACAGACAGACCAACAGACAGACAGATCAGATAGGTATACAGACAGACCAAAAGACAGACAGATCAGATAGGTATACAGACAGACTGATCGGAGAGGTATACAGACAGACCAACAGACAGACAGATCAGATAGGTATACAGACAGACCAACAGACAGAAAGATCAGATAGGTATACAGACAAACCAACAGACAGACAGATCAGATAGGTATACAGACAGACCAACAGACAGAAAGATCAAGATAGGTATACAGACAGACCAACAGATAGACAGATCAGATAGGTATACAGACAGACCAACAGACAGACAGATCAGATAGGTATACAGACAGACCAAAAGACAGACAGATCAGATAGGTATACAGACAGACTGATCGGAGAGGTATACAGACAGACCAACAGACAGACAGATAAGATAGGTATACAGACAGACCAACAGACAGAAAGATCAGATAGGTATACAGACAGACTGATCAGATAGGTATACAGACATACCAACAGACAGACAGATCAGATAGGTATACAGACAGACCAACAGACAGAAAGATCAAGATAGGTATACAGACAGACCAACAGATAGACAGATCAGATAGGTATACAGACAGACCAACAGACAGACAGATCAGATAGGTATACAGACAGACTGATCAGATAGGTATACAGACAGACCAACAGACAGACAGTTCAGATAGGTATACGAACAGACCCACAGACAGAAAGATCAGATAGGTATACAGACAGACCAACAGACAGAAAGATCAGATAGGTATACAGACAGACCAACAGACAGACAGATCAGATAGGTATACAGACACACCAACAGACAGACAGATCAGATAGGTATACAGACAGACTGATCAGATAGGTATACAGACAG
Source organism: Lampris incognitus (assembly GCF_029633865.1). Taxonomy (NCBI): domain Eukaryota; kingdom Metazoa; phylum Chordata; class Actinopteri; order Lampriformes; family Lampridae; genus Lampris; species Lampris incognitus. Next base: position 72,870,780 of record NC_079211.1, read on the forward strand.
ACCAACAGACAGACAGATCAGATAGGTATACAGACACAACCAACAGACAGACAGATCAGATAGGTATACAGACAGACTGATCAGATA